>NW_023416368.1:1630000-1667500 GCF_014108235.1 Myotis myotis | reverse complement strand
ATGCTCCCCATAAAGCCCCCTGTGATCCCTACGCGTGCAGCACAGCCAGTGCACGAGGTGATGCAATGGGGACCTTGGGAACACGAGCTCTTAGCCTTTAAACATTGGGTTAAGATCGTAACAACTCTGTGGTTTTCCCGATACATTCTCCTTCTTTAACCAAGTGCACAAAACATAGCCCTTTTTCATAGGTTTGTAATTCCTAACACTCATTTTCCTGGTCTGACGTAGCGTTACGATAGCCTCAGAAGGCCCCGCGGACTCAGGGTTCTCCACCTCCCTAGATGCCCCCGACATCAGTGGCCCTTCCCTCTCTGCCAGGCGCGCTGCCCCTCTCATGACTCATCACCCCCCGAAATGCCCATCTTCAACCAGGACTACAGCAGAATAACATGTAACAAAGCACATCAAAGTCATATATAAAGTTAAAAGCACCTGACTCAAGACTGAAGAGTAAAAATGCTTCCCGGGCAATAAGAAAAAGGGCTTTATAATCGCTATTTTGAATGCTGGAGGGAGAAAGGGGGGTTTGTTTGCTCTCTCCTGGGTTCTTGGAACATATTTGACTTCTAAACAAATGGATGAAAGTTTACTAAAAAAATCTAGGTTTTCAAAATTGAACCAAATGTCATTCGGAAGTGGCTCTTCCAACGAACCGCCTACCCCCAGCTCATTCTCCCGCCTGCTCAGGCTGTGTCAAGCCCCTGGGACGTATGATGACCTGGAGCTGCCTGAATTGATATTTCCAGTTCAAACTGGAAGGCTGGGGGAAGGATTTGTAACGGAACTTTGGGGAAGGATTTAGAACAATTCAATCGGGCCATTCCATGCAGAGACAGATTCCGGCTGGTCTACTATTGCAAATGCAATGCTCCGTAAGTCACGCCGGCTGTGTGATAAGTGAGGACACAGACACAGTATTGGTGAGCTAGCGCGAGCATCATTCTCTTACCCTTGCGAGAAAGAAATTGAAACTGGAAAGCCCTAGCACTGCAAATGCTGACTCATGGAAATCGGATTCCTAAACTTCTTCACAGCATTCTCCTTTTCCTTCCTTCCTTAAACGAAGGAATAGTCCAAGAAAAGGGAATTTCTCAATTCATTATGATTATCTAGCAGTGGGGGCACTTCCTTGGAAATATGTGTAAATTAGAAATAAAGGAAGCAGTACCCTGTAGTGAAAACAGCGCACTATAGCAGAAGGACCATTTTTAATTTTCTTTTTTGAGAACAAAATCTATAAGCAGCAATAAAATCTGATTAATACTATAACTCAAAGGACTGAGCTCTGGATTTAAAGATTAAAATCTCAGGTATGAGTTTTAGCTCTCAAGTAACGCCAAGAATGTATGAGTGGATAATAGGCAGACAGGCAGGCAGGCAGGCAGGCAGACAGACAGCCATAGAAAGCCTCACCTGGAACACAGGACATGCACAAGCTGTTTATTACCTGAATCTCAAATTCCCAGTGTTTGCTTGGCTCATCTTTAAATATAAAAAATTTAGTCATTAGTCAACTAAAGGCCAAATTACGTTTCATGCTTAATCAAAAAGAGCGAGTGACAGCGGCGGTGTCTCGTTCGCCATGACCGCCATGAGGTGGGACGGGCTGTATAATTACAGTCTTAACAGGGTGTCGAGGTTTCTGTAACAATCAGAACCTCAGTCAACCAGAAGCCGCGGGCACTGTTAGATGAGGGTCGTGGAGTCGCAGGATCGAGCGGGCGGGAGGAGGACACCGAGGGAGGGCCGCTCAGCGAGGCCGCCCAGTTCCACGGACACGTCTGTCAGGCACTGGCTTTCTGATTAGAGACAGGATTTCTCTTTAACTCACCAATCTGCCCTCACACACATAAGGAACGATTTCAGCAGAGAAGAAAGTTTGAGACGAACAGAAAAGGCTTCTGGAAACACTCTGGATTTAAATAAGCAGTGACTACTGTTTTCTCAAGTTTGAAGTCGCTACAGAAATGTCTCGGGAAATGTGGACGTTCCTGCCAAATGTCCCATCACATCTGGCTTTAAACTAACCAGCACCTTGAGTGTCTCCAGAGCCAACAGGAGGCGGATGTAACTGGAACAAAAGGCAGCGAGTCCCATAAGGACAGGACTTTCCCTGCCTGTGATGCGCTTCCTAAGAGCGCGTGTGGGCACGGGGCAGTGGTCCATCGGGCGCTGTGCCCTATGCTGATCGCTACGGCTAACTCTCACATTTGGATTCTGTTCAAGAGGAAGGAATCTGTAAATGGCTACTTTCTACTCTGATTACATAATTGCTGGCATATGAGAAGAAGGATATGGCTGGCAAACACTTGGATTTATTGCTCTGGTTCATTTGAAAAGCCGTAACACGTGGGTTACCTTCAGTGCAGCAAAGGGGCCATGTTTAAAGTCCTCCCTCCGCTGAGAATGGGGGCACGGCCTTAGTTAGCAGCTGCCAAGGAGACTCTGGGAGCTCTGTGTTTACGTATCTCTTTTTCTAAGTAAATCTCATCAGGCAAAATTAGGCAATCCCACAGAAATTAACAATGGCTTATGAAGAGAGAAAAAGAGATGTTTTACCTTTATTTCATAGGCAATTCAACGCCATCTTTCTGTAACATCTACGATAAGCAGCACCAATGGATCGCTCAGAGCTCTAGCCCAGCGGGTCTCGCGTCTGGCTGCGGAGCCGGTGCGGGAACTACAGACCCCGCCGCAGGGGCTCTGGTTGACTGGCGGGAGGAGGCGGCCCGGGAATCCGCAGTCGCAGAAGCTCAGGGGCCTCAGAGCCAGAGGGTCCCTGTCGGAGGCAGCGGGGTGCCGGCCCTCAGGACACCAGGTGGCACCTGTCCGCAGGCCTCCACAGGCTGCTCTGACTGAAGACACTGGCGCTCACTGCAGTCTCGCCGCGCGGGGCCCACACGGGAAATGGTAGAATGGAGGCCAAAGTGGCCCGCAGTCCCCAGGGAGACGTGGGCGCCCTGCTCACTGAAGACACAGGGTGAGCGAAGGTCCCTGGGCACGTGCCCGCGCTGCTACCAGGAGCCCCAACAGGAGCCTGTGCTTTCTCCTGTGGCCGATAAAGAGGAGCAACAGGAGGCAGAGCCAAACGTGCACCGAGCTCAAGGCGGGGAAGGGGACCTCCTGCTGACGGGGCCGTCTCACAGCCGCACGTTGGGGCCCAGGATGAATGCTGCACAGGACCGCATGCCACGCAACAGGACCAGCTGAGCCCATGGGAGCCGGGGCAGGGCGAACCCACTGCTCTCCCATCTCCTCCCGGAGCTCAAGAAAGCCCCAGGAAACGAGGAGGACACACTCATCATGCCCGAAAGGAAGCTGCTGCCTTGGGGAAGCTGCGAGGCTGCCCAACTGTGGCAACAGGGGCTCCTGCGTATCTGAGGCTGTTAGACGAGGGCGGGGGAGCGGGGGGGAGCTCCCAGACCTCCCAGTCAGGGGCATGGGCTCAGGCAGCGTTCTCCCACTCACTAGCCATTTCAAGTAGTGGAGTGTTTTTGAGTATCCTCTTCATTCATGTGGACACGTGAATTCTAGGCCTGCTAGACAGGTGAATGGAGCTGATGGGAAGCCACCGCACCCTATAGGGTGACTTCTTCACACAAGTACCGTCTCTAAAGAAGTATCCTAAGAAAGGCATGGCGATCCTTAACATGATGAATGAAAGACATGAATGACCAGCAATCGCAGACACTCAATAGATACCTGCTGAGTCAATGAATCTGTTCTATGCCACCCATGACACCTAGGCCAGATTTCATACACCTTCCCCAAAAGTAACAAAATGATATCCTGAAAGACCTATTAAGAAATATAAATCCTCGGAATTTATATTTCGCCTGCTAATTGGTATCAGTGATAAAGGCTGTTAGCTTAAAATATGCCTGTTTCCTATGAAAGAATTTAATAATCCATCATTCATATTAAATTACCTGCATGCAAAATAAAGAGCCCAGCGGTTATAAGATTAGACAGTTATAAGATACACCATACTAATAGTAATAATTTTATTTAAGACAGACTTCTTTTCTTCTTTTCACTTAATTGGCAGCTACGTCTACACATCAAGACAAATAATTGCAGTTTGAAGGCAAGTGACAACATATAATTTGTGAATTCTCTCAACAAAAATGAAAATAAACAAATGACCAGTAAGTACAGGGGGATAAAGAAAAGCTCCTCTTGACAACCAGCGACTCAAATGTACTAGACTTTGATTATTTTGTGTGTAATTGGCAGCACCATTCCTTCCTGACAGGACTCACTCAGTGACAACACAGCTTCTCATTAATTCATTACACAAACTTGAACTAGAATTCGTTGGCATGAATCTTGCTGCATTATCTTATACTAGAGGCCCGGTGCACAAAATCTGTGCACTGGAGGAGGGTCCCCTCAGCCCAGCCTGCACCCTCTCGCAGTCTGGGACCCCTCGCTCCTTACCGCCCATTTGCTCGCTGCTCCTTACTGCTCAGCTCACTGTTCCTTAGCGCTGCTGCGGAGGCGAGAGGTTGCCGCCACCGCCACTGCACTAGCCAGCCGAAGCCTGGCTTCTGGCTGAGCGGCACTCCCCCCCTGGGAATGCACTGACCACCAGGGGGCAGCTCCAGCGTTGAGAGTCTGCCCCCTGGTGGTCATTGCGCATCATAGCGACCAGTCATTCTGCCAGTTGTTCCGCCACTCAGTCAATTTGCATATTAGGGTTGTATTATATAGGAGGACTAGAGGCCCCATGCATGAAATCGTGCATGGGTGGGGTCCAGCCTGCCCACCCCGATGGGGACCAAATAGGGCCAGACCAGCGGGGGGGGGGGGCCATGGGAGGTCAGCCAGCCCCGCCCATGATGAGGGGGCCTTGCGGGGGGCCGCGGGAGGTTGGCCAGCCAGCCCTGCCCCTGTTCAGGGTTGGGGGGGGGGCAATCGAGAGCCAGGCAGGCCTGGGGGAGGGGCCGTGTGAGGTTGGGGGGGGGCCGACTGGGGCCCCGATTGGGCTGGTTGCCCACCACAGTGTGCGGCATAGTGACCAGTCGTTCCAATCACTCCAGCATTCTGGTCGCTTGGCTTTTATATATATAGATATTTTGTGACCAAATTTCAATAATAGGACCATCTCATCTGTATTCACATAATGCTGCTAAACCAATTATTTTTATATGTTGCCTTAAAAGAAATCTACTTTATTTTCATATTAGAAGCTTTCCCTGTATTACAAATATGCAGAAAAAAATAATTTAATAAAAACAAATGAGGTAGCTAATTACAGCTGGAGTTACACTTCAATCTTCAGACACGCACCTTTTTTTATAACTAATAATTAGTTTCTGGAAATCCAGTGCTCAGTGCTGGACGAACAAGAAAGAAGACATGGTGTCTGTTCACAATCCCAAGATCCTAAATTATAAGGAATACAGCAAAATCTATATATATATAAAAGCTTAAGCCACCGTTATGACCGAACGACCAGAACGACCAGAAAACTGGTTAACCAGTCGCTATGATGAGCACTGACCACCAGGGGGCAGATACTCAACGCAGGAGCTGCCCCTGGTGGTCAGTGTGCTCCCACAGCCAACCTCCCACAGCTGGCCAACCTCCCGTGGCCCCTCCCCCCTGGCTAGCCAACCTCCCACGGCCCCTCCCCCTGACCAGCCAACCTCCCGCGGCCCCAGCCCCCGCCCCCACCACAGCCGGCCAGCACCGATCTGGACTGGGCGAAATGCCCCAATCGGCCCCAATTGCCAGCCAGGCTGAGGGACCCCACCCATGCATGAATTCATGTACTGAGCCTCTGGTACATATATAATATACTCACAGTGATTGAAAGAGAATTTTATAGTAATCATTTTTCAGTCAAGCAGCAATTATTTATTAAAGACAAAATCATACCAAACTTCCTATGATAAACGCAATTATCGCTAGCCACAATGATGCATGTTTAGTTCCAGCTGAAGGAACCGCTATCCACAGTGAAGTGTATGTGGTGTTGATGAAATGGCAGAGTTGATAAGGTCTGCTGCGTGGACAATGTTGGTTTCCCGCCCAATCACCATCCCCGTGCACCCTGCCCCACCCAGCCTTAAACTACCCATAATACCTAAGCCTTAACCACTGGCCAGGGTCTATGTTCATCAGGCTATTGTCCCTTCTCATCCCAACTCTGACTTACCCTCAAGCAGTATTGCACTTACTACTCACGGTGGTGACATTGCCAGTGCCTGGACAAGGAATGGGCCATAACACAGTTCTGGTCATTGAAAGGTCTTGTCCGATCTACAGGACGTTTCTGGGAAAACTTTACACATGCACACCTGCGCTCAAATGCGTGCATGCAGAAACTCACACAGGCATTAACGTGGGGAGGCAAAAATAGCTAAATAAGGTTAAAAAATTTTAATTCTACTCAAATACTAAATCATTTATCAAACAAAGAAGCTAAAGAAGCAATTATAAAATGAAATCTTTAGATAATAATGACAGGAAGAGCATAACATACAAAAAAAAAAAAAGAAAGCAAAGAAAAGATAGGAAAGAAAAAGAAAAAAGAAATATAGCCAAATTAGTAATTAGAAGAAAATATATAGCATATAATTAGGGAGATGGGAGGCAGAAAACAAAAATTATTTAATTGAAGATATCAGAAAGCAAACAATAAGCAAAATAAAGATAAGAATGCATGAGTCTGGAAAAGAGTTGAATTGGAAAACCATCTAAGAGAGTCCTGGAACGGGGTGGAGGAGAAGAGCCGCTAGCTAATCTAATAAAGGACAATTGTCGTCTGCAACAGGAGTGAGTGAACCAGCGTTGCCTCCAAACAGACCCTACAGACAGTTTAAAGAACATGACTTTCAGGAGACGGTACTAAATCGGAGTGTCTGGCCGTCTTCTCCCCCCAGGTCCCCAGGACCCTCTCCCAGTCAGCTCCTGCGCGGGAAATCAAACACGAAGGGTGAAAGCGTGCTTGGTGGATTGAGCTCTCGAGAGCCACGAACCATGATCACTTCGGAGATGTTTTTCCTCTCCCGACCCACCAAGTCCCACATGCTGCCTTGCTGAGAGGCTTGCATTAACACTAAGTGCAGCGCTTCGGAAGAATAAGGACTGTCCATCCTGATTCAACAGGCAGAATACCATAAACACAGAAACCACGGGTAAAGGTGTACGAATTTCCAACAAATTACTACCAAAAACGGTGAACAGACGCAGATGAAATCACAGATAGATAAATCTAAATGTCAGAGTCTCATACTCCTTATGTGAGACCAGGAACTGGCAAACTAAGACCAGTGGGCCAATTCTGGCCTGCCACATGTTTTTATAAATAAAGTTTTACTAAAACAAAGCCACACGCTCATTTACGTATCAGGCTGCTTTCATGCTACAATGGCAGAGTTAGGTAGTTCTGACAGAAACCATCTGGCTCACAAAGCCTCAAATATTTAGTACCTGGTCCCTATAAGAAGAAGTTAGCTGTTCTAAGACCATGCAATGATAGTATAACGTTTGCAAAGCAAATATAACCTTTATGCACTTAATACAATAGTTTATATATATATATATATACACACATGAAAATATATGATTATAGTTGAGAAATTGGTAGAGAATAAGGCAGTTAAGAGAATAATGTATATTCCTATAAAACACAAGTGAAATGTTCACAAAAATTACCAATCAAATATTAGGACAAAAGAATACATTTACAAATTTAAAAAAAGAAGTCATATAAACCTTGTGAAATGAATATGATGGGATAAAAATTAAACATGGTTAAAAAAAATAATCCATCTACCTACCTATTAAACTGTAAACTATATTAAACATGGTTGAAAAAATGCTCTCCCTCTACCTACCTATTAAACCATAAAACCACACTTACACATGTGTTTGGGGATAAAGAAAATAAAATAGGATAAAAATGTCCATTCCTTCACACATAAATAACAATTACTGGGAAAGAGCCAAAGCAGGGTCAGGAGAAAAATACAGCATAAGATGCATCTCTTAGAAAAGGCAAGAGACTGAAAATAATTAGTTTTAACTCAGAAAATGAGAGAAAAACTTCACCAATAAGCCCAACAAGGAAAGTAGAAGAAATTTCTGGACATAAAAGAAGAAATGAAGTAGGAAACAAAACAAAATACCAGGGTATTTAAAGCCCAGGTTTTTTTAAATGATCAACAAAACTGGCAAAGTTGTGGTAAGTCTGATTAGAAAAGAGTGTTAGTCCAAACAAGCCACACTAGAAATGGAAAAGGGAACGTAACTTCAGATTTGAAAGAGATTATTTTTACTTTTCCCATATAATTTTAATTAATTTTAAAGCCTAGGCAAAATGGATGAAATATAAGAAAATGTACAAAAACTTTCATATGAATAAAAAAAAAACATGAACAGACATAATAGTCATAGAAAAAGCTACAATGATAGATAATGATTTAACTCTAAAAAAGAAACAGAAAAAGGAAAGGCTCTGATGGGTTGGAAGAGGTTTCTAAATCATTAAGGACTAGATAATTACGATGTTTTTTATAAACTCAGGACAAAGCAAAAAGCAAAAACAAAAAAAAACTACCTAACATTTTAAGAGACCAACATAATGAGGTAAGTATGAGAATAGAAACTTAGATGGAAATAGCATTTATGAACATAGATATAACATTTTAAATGAAGTATTTTAAAGTGTAAAAGTTAGTCAAGTGCTGTTACCATGTGGGGTTTACACAAGGTATATACATATAGTTCAGTGATTAAAAAAAAAATTCCAATGAATGTATTATATTAACATACTAAAAAAGAATCATCTATATATAAAAAACCTAAGTGACCATTACAACCCAACAACCGGAACAACGGGTTGACCATTTGCTCTGACACGCACTGACCACCAGGGGGCAGACATTCAATGCAGGAGCTGCCCCTGGTGGCCAGTGTGCTCCCACAGCGGGAGCGCTGCTCAGCCAGAAGCCGGGCTCACAGCTGGTGAGCACAGCAGCGGTGGCGGGAGCCTCTCCTGCCTCCAGGGCAGCACTAGGGATGTCTGACTGACGACTGAGGCCTGCTCCCCGAGGGCTCCTGGACTGCAAGAGGGTGCAGGCCGGGCTGAGGCGCCCCCTTGAGTGCACAAATGTCATGCACCGGGCCTCTAGTATGATTATCAAACAGAGGCTGAAATATAATTTAATAATATTCAACTTCAATTCCTAACAAATATACTGAGCAAATCTGGAAAAAGGTATAGACCAGAAATTTAGAGAAAATTTTATATTCAGCCCTAGCTGGTTTGCCTCAGTGGATACAGCATCGGCCTGTGGACTGAAGGGTCCTGGGTTCGATTCTGATCAAGGGCACATGCCTGGGTTGAGGGCTCCATCCCCAGGGGAAAGCGTGCAGGAGGCAGCCGATCAATGATTGATGTTTCTATCTCTCTCCCTTCCTCTCTGAAATCAATAAAAATGTAATTTTAAAAATAAATAAATTTAAAAATGTTTCTATTCAATGGTAAAATATTGGAAGCATCCACTAAAAGGAAGGGTTAAAACACAAAGACCTGTTTCACCTGCCACACCCCACAATGCACTGACCTGGGCATCGCAATGAGATAGACCAGGCATAGCCATAAATACGGGGACGTAAAAGACAAGCCCGTCATAATTCACAGCAATGTGACTACTCACCTATAAAATCAACAGAAAAATAATAAGAAAATTTGGCAAGTGGACCACAGACAAGGTCAACACAAAAATCAATAGCTCTCTCCCACCTCCAGAATAGCCAATTTAAGAATCTAATAGAAAAAAAGCAACACAGACACTAAAATGGGTATAAAACTCTTTAAAAGAAATGCGCAAGATCTTTATGAAGCCAACTATAAAACTTTACTAAAGGGCTTACAGAAGTCTAAACAAATGAAAACATAGTCTGTTCAAGAATGGTAAGACAATGCTGTAAAGATGTCAGTTTTTAACAAATCCCTTTTGACAAGTGTAATCCTTATCCCTATCAACATTCAAACATAATCTTTGGGGAATTTGACAAGCTAATTCTAAAACTAACATAAAAAATATGCAAGAAAAAAATTTAAAGGATCGGTGAAGAGTTTGATCTATACAACACAATACAAAAACAATATGGCATTATACTAATTAGAGTGGTATAATATTAATACAGGAAGATTAATAACATGGCATAATGTTCATACAGGAAGATTAACAGAAGAGAATGAAACAGCCTTGCCATCCACTCCATCACTGTTGCCATCCTCACCACCATCACGGCCAGCATGAACTTGGCACTGATTAGGTGCGAAGGACAGTTCAAGGTCTGTTGCAAGATAAGCTAGTTTCATTCTCACAACCATCTTTCAAAGTGGGTATTTTTACTAGGCCCACTTTATAGTTGAGAAAACTACAACACAGGAAGTGTAAGGGACAACTAGTGCTTGGCAGGATCTGCATTCGAACCCGTACCTCTGCCCGAGTAGCCACCATGTTACCCGGGCAGAGTGCCCGACAGTTTGTGGGGTTTGAGAAGTAAAGAAGGTGAAATTCCAACCAGTGGGTATGCTGGTGCCTGCCGTTCCCAACCCTCCCATCTGCCCCTGCTCTTTCCCTAAAAGGCTGCCAGTGGGCTCCTGCGCCTTCCAGCTGGTTTCCGCCAAGGGGGCCAAGGTGATCAGAACAAGATAGTCATTCTGGCCCCTGAACCCTAACACCACACACCCACACACACACACACACACACACACACACACACTACTCCCATTCCACAGAGCTGCCACGAAGCTCACCACACACTCCCCAAGATGCCACGCTCCAAGCAGGTGGCCCCTCCACTCAGTCCTCTCAACATCGTCTCCCACGCCATGCCTCTAACCCAGCTGTGAGCAAACTACGGCCCGCGGGCCGCATCCGGCCCATTTGAAATGAATAAAACTAAAAAAAAAAGAGACCGTACCCTTTTATGTAATGATGTTTACTTTGAATTTATATTAGTTCACACAAACACTCCATCCATGCTTTTGTTCCGGCCTCCGGTCCAGTTTAAGAACCCATTGTGGCCCTCGAGTCAAAACGTTTGCCCACCCCTGCGTCTAACCCATAAGGCAGGGGTCCTCAAACTTTTTAAACAGGGGGCCAGTTCACTGTCCCTCAGACGGTTGGAGGGCTGGACTATAGTTTAAAAAAAAACTATGAACAAATTCCTATGCACACTGCACATATCTTATTTTGAAGTAAAAAAACAAAACGGGAACAAATACAACATTTGTATTTGCACGTGGCCCGCGGGCCGTAGTTTGAGGACCCCAGCCTAAGGTCTCGCCGTGGGAAAGGCAGGTGCCACCTGCTCCGGGGCTGGAGAATTCCTTCGCGTTTCCCTCAACAGCCACACCGCGGGGCAAGCCCCTTTACTGCACTCCTCTCACTTCACCCTCTGCTTGCACACTGCTTCCTGCCTGCGCCCTGACCAGCTCGCCGAGGAAGATCAGTGAACGAAATCACCACCCTTCCGGGGAAGCACATGACGGAAGCCCGACCTCGCATCAGTCACAAGACATGTTCCAGATGAACGGAGATCAACCCACCCAAAACCAAAGCATATGCATACTGATAGGAGACCCAGAAAATGTTTATAACCTTGGGTGAGGATTCCTTCTTTAAAGAGGCAGAAGATTGAAACACATAAGAAAAGCTTAATAAACTTAACGACATAAAGATTCAAACGTCTGTGTGACAACCAAGCGGGCGGCAGACCTGGCCGGCAGAACTCAGCACAGAGAGAGGATCAGCAGTGAGAGCACGGAAAGGGCCTCAGAGTCCCCCCGAGGAAAGATAAGCACGAAGGGGAGGTTCTCCCAGGTGTTTGTGATGCTCCCCCATAGAGCGGCCAGTGTTGGTGCGTGAAAAGGGTACAGGCTTCACTTCACAGTATTACGAGACCAGGCACCCCAAGCTGCGTCCCTGCTGACAACAGTTAGAAATGTCAGATGAAATACTTCCCCCAAAGCTACTCTAAAATGTACTTGTGATCGGGCGCGAGAGGGAGGAGCTGGCAGGGGAAGGCAAACTGGACTCTGGGCGCAGTGCGCCCTCCTCGCCTCTGAGCTCTGGTGGCCTGGGCTTCCGGTCTGATGGCTGCGCAGGGCACCGGAGACGGACGGGCAATGAAGCCCATGGTCTCTAAGTGGACGAAAGGGGCCACACGCTGACCTGACAAGCTCAGGGGAAGCCTGCGTGACGGCCTAGCAGACTCAGAGACCTAAAATAACCACAAAGGATGGTCTGAAATTAAACTTTAACTAAAAGCAGTGATGGTGGGCAGTTATGTCCTAGGCCAGTATCTTCACTGACAAGATCAACTTTGATCCTTACTGAGCCCATTTGCCTTTTTGCCTCTAAGATAACATTCCCTTGAAATGTCTGGGTAACTTGTAACTTCCCTTTTTCTGGAGCCCCTGGGGCACAACCAAATGTTCTGGGCGCCAGGGCAGATACTACAAATTCCTTCATCATCATGTTACTTGATCCTGCACCCACCTAAGTATGTGTCCATCATTTTACTTTTTATCCGATCACAGAGGTTTCCCCGCTTCGCTTAATCCCACCTCCTTAAATCTGTCACCAAGGAATGTCATGTATAAATACGGATGTAACCCTGCCATTCTCCGGAGCACTATCTCAATTCATTGAGGTTCCGTTTCCCGGCATATGTCGACAGTTTGGATCAAATAAACTCACAAAAATTCTTTACAGGTTTCAATGGGTTTTTTACGTTAACATCTACAAACTGCAAAGCTCAAAGGAGACTCTGAATTAAGTTGGAATCGCACAGCCCTTTGATTCCAGGGTAAGGGTGAAGGGAGAGGAAACCCCTGGGCTGAAGAGAAAAGCGAGGAAACAAGTCTGACTTATTAGAGTGGAAGGGAACCGGCTTCCCGAGAATTTACAGCCACCAGGGGGCTCACACCATCTCCAGCCCAGATGCTGACACTCACAGGAAGTCCAACATGACCTCAAGCAAACAATTCTAAATGTGCCCCCAGGCAACTGGCAACAGCAAACACAGGTCCTCCCGGAGGAAAGCAGCTTCAACCCAAATTCAAAGCATTCCTGAAGGCAGCCAAAGAGAAAACCAGGTAAGGGATTAGCAAGCAGTTCACACAAGATAAAGGGTACTCACTCCATCAACAGAGAACAGGAAAGGCAGCGATCGCCCCAGGAGGAGCCAGAGACACGCAAAGGAAAAGAACAACGCAACACCATTCCAGCCGCCTTCCTGGCAACGTGTATAAATCCCTTACTGCATGTGCTCACAAGGATGAGGGGAAAACCAGCTCTCACATGTGAACGCATTCATTAGTCAACAAACGTTTACTGAGCTCCTAATAGGTTCCTGGTATTTATTGTTTTAGTGAAAACACAAAGTCTGTGTTGAAGCTTATATCCTACTGACCAGAACCAAACAATAAATTCATAATTATATGCTGAGGGGAGAGAGAAGAGCAGAGGGCTAAGGGCCATGGGGCAAAATAAACCAGGGGACACCCACAGAGCAGGGCTCCGCAAGACTTTTCTGTAAAAGGTCAGAGGCTGTGCTGTCCAAAGGGCCTCAAACTACTCAACACTGCCAGCGTAGCACCAAAGCAGCCACAGACAATTCAGAAACAAATGAGTACGGCCGTGTTCCAATAAAACTTTATTTACAATTATGTGCATGGGGCCAGATTAGGCCCTCAGGCAAGAGTTTGTCAAGCCCTATTACAGAATGAAAAGCAAATAATTGGGTTTGTCATTAACTATTATGAAAGTTTCAAATATAAAGAAAAGTACAAAGAACAGTCTAAGGAATATCTATGTGCCCACCACCCACATTTAGTTAACATGTTGCCACGTTTGTCTTATCAATATTTACGTGAATTATTTTCACGTAAATAGCAGACATCATGGTATCTCAAAAATGGGATATTTTCCGACCTTATTGTCACAGCTAACAACATTAACAGTAATTCCTTAAATTCTTCTGATCCCAGTCCATATTCAAATTTCTACAAATGTTTTAAAACGTACTTTTTCAGCTGGTTTGTTCAAGTCAGGATTCAACTAAGGGCCACACACTGCATTCAGGTACCAGCTAACTCACACGTAGCTTTTCGCCTCCATTAGTCCCAGTACTGCCCTTTTCCATGGCGGACTTGTTGGAGAGACGGGACCAGGTGAACTGCAGAACGGTTCGCCTCACGGCACTAACGAATTTCAGTCCCATTTCTAATTACACCCCTTAGCGAGCTCTCCCAAATATGCAGAGAGATGCAGGAGCGTGTTTATACGAGCAAAAAGGTGAAAACTTTAGAACGTTTATTGATGGAGAATGGGTAACTAACACGCCATTACTCAAAGATGAAATGTCACATAGGAGTTAAAAGTCATAGAGCTACCTGTATTTATATGGATAAACCTAAAAAAATGTTAAAAGAACATTTAAGAAAAAACATATAGTACATTGTTTATTTTTTAAAATGATACATTCATAAATTTTCACTCTAAAAATGTGTAGATTTTTAAAAATAGAAAATAAAACAGCAGACTAGCCTAGATCTCCAAAAGCATTTTTGCAATAAAATGTGAAAAAATAAAAGATAAATATTCAAAGCGCCTTGTATGTGCACAGCTTAACTTGCAAGAAAGAAAGAGGCGTCCTTGTCAAGGGACAGAGCCAACAAATAAGAAGCAGGAGGGTGGGCGCCCCGAGGGTCGGTGGACTCCCAGGGGCTGAGCGCGCTGCACCTGAGACTCCGTGTGTGGTCACTGCGCCGCACGCCGGGCAACGCTGTGCGCCACCTACAGTGGAAGTAACTGTTTAACAGGCGGAGCGCAAACCCCAGGCTGAAGCTGGTAGCCCAGAGCCCACAGCCTCTGCTTTCAATGATGCACGGAAGTCAGGAGAAAGGACCTTGGGCCTAGATCGGGGGAAATTATAAGAGAAAGTAACGGTCCCTGCTTTCCGGGGAAACGGACTAAAGAAAATCCCCACCAAGCAGGCAGAACAGAGACCTGGCTCTTTGGGTCTTGGTTCTGGATGAAGCAGAAAGAACGTGTGAATTCTAGTCACAGACATTAGCAAATGACTGACATTTAGCCTCCCCTCTGTGTGGTCCCAAACTCCAAACAGGAAACCGATGGGAAGCAGGCCACCTGGCAGGTGCTCCACACCCACGACAGAGAAACACTGGCTCTAGAGCCGCGGTTCTCAACCTGTGGGCCGCCACCCCTTTGGGGGTCAAACGACCCTTTCACAGGGGTCGCCTAAGACCATCGGAAAACACATATATAATTACATATTGTTTTTGTGATTAGTCACCATGCTTTAATTAAGTTCAATTTGTAACCATGAAATTGAGCGTCACCACAACATGAGGAACTGTATGAAAGGGCCGCGGCATTAGGAAGGTTGAGAACCGCTGCTCTAGAGAAAGGCTCCTTTGACCCCTCAGCATCCTTACAGTGACAGTCTCCACTGACAGCAACGCCCAATAAAAACAATGGCGTAAAAGGGGAAAGCACCATAAGGGCGATTAGAAGAAGCAAATATGATCATCAGGCTCATTAAAAAATTAAGGTATACAGAATGCTCAGATACAGAATACAAAGGCAATTAAAGTCACAAGAAAGGATCGAGAGACAATGAAAATATGACGCAGCTTATTTACAAAGTTAATAATACACCTTCTGAAAAACCAGAATCATTTAAATAGCAAGTTAGATAAGCTGAAAAGAGAACTTTGTGAGCGAGGAGATAGAAAACATTACCTGGAATGCAGCCTAAGACGTAGCCAGAAAATACTGTTTTAAACACAGTTAAGAGAAGAGTGAGAAGCACCAACATACATACATGTGCTAGGTATGATGGAGGGGAGGAAAAATGACTGAAAACCTCCCAGAGCTGGTGGCAAACATAAAGCCTCCGATGCAGGAATCACAGTGAGGCCCCAGGAGTCCACACCTACACCCACGGCCATGAAACTGCGGACCAGAGACAGACAGCCGCTGCGGGAACAGCATTCCGTTCCCAGGAAACTTCCCCACCGCAGTCCTGGGAGGCGGAAGACAACTGAGTATTTTACGATGCAGAAAAAACACACACTGTAAAGTCTACAATATATTCGTGACACTGACAGAAAAATAACTGTTAGCCTAGAACGCTAGAGCACATAAAACGATGACTCCAATGCAATGGCAAAATAATATTTTTCAAACAAAAACAAAAGGTGTGCCCTGGCTGGTGGGGCTCAGTTGGCTGGGCAGTTGCCAGTTCAATTCCTGGTCGAGCACATGCCCGGGTTGTGGGCTCTGTTCCCGGTGGGGGATGCGCAAGAGACAGCCGATCTCTCTCTCTCTCTCTCTCTCTCTCTCTCTCTCTCTCTCTCTCTCTCTCCCCCCCCTTTCTCTCTCTAAAATCAATAAAAATATCCTTTTTAAAAGTGTGATAAAGAAATAATACGCTTCAGAAAGAAGACACACACCCAGAGGGTGCCTAGGGAGCGAGGCAAAGCTGGGCCAAGACACAGTAAACACGGTCGGTTCCAAACAAACGTTTCTATAAGAACGACAATAACAACGGCACTGAATCTGAGGGTCCCATGAAAAGCAAGACAGAAAGACAACAACAAAAGCACCGGAGATAAGGATGCGGAAGAGCAACGACCAGAAAGCCCGTGTTGTTCGGAAGAAATCTTCCGAGTTTCAGTGCGCATGCTAAACTTTGGGAGAAACTATAAAAACCATAGAAACGGAATTCATTAAACCTAAAATAGTGGGGAGACATAAAAAGGAGAAATTACTTTTAAAAATTAAAATGGGATGAAATGAAGTGGCAGCAACACAACCGCAAGAATAATTCCAAAGATATCCATACTCGTAGTAACTGCCCTGATCTCTCCAACCAAAACCAGTATTGTCAGACACGGTAAAGAATTCAAAATCTTCATACGCCACACTTGTAAGAGCCACACGTAACACACGGCCTATTGAAAGATGGGAAGGGAAAGGGGGAAGCGAGGTACCAGGAGACACTGAGGAGAAGTCTGACGCAAGTCCCGGCTGCCCGCCCCGCGCTGAGCCCCTTTCTGAAGCCTCTAGGGCGGCGCCCACCCATCGCGTGCTTTGCCAGCTTCTGGGGCCTCCAGGGTCACTGGGCCCCTCCATCTTCAGCACCTGCAGTGGCTGAAGGCGCCCTTCCCACATCACCACTCTGACCTCTTCTTCTAACCCCTATTCCACATCCAAGGCCCCAGCGATGAGGCGAAACCTCTCCCTATTGTAAGATCACATGACTACAACCTTCATTCCTTCTGCTGCCTTAATTTCCCTTTGCCATGTAAGCTCAAAACTTCATGCGTTCTGAAAATTAGGATCCTTTGGGAGGCGGGAAAGACAGAGGGGGGCATTATTCTGCCTACCTAGTAACAGACTCAAATTTATAAAGAAAAATATTGAAAGCACTTTGGGAAATTCACAGACACATCATTTAGTGGGATATTTTAACATATCTCTCTCAGGAATTGCCAATCAGGCTAAAAACAATTATTAAAGATATTAAAGATTTGTACAATATAATCAACAATCTGACTGATATTTTTAGGGCCCTGTATCCAACAATTAGAGAAGAGGTAATCTTATGCAAATGTGAAACATTTATAACAAGTGACCACATACTGGGCCATAAAGTCTCAACAACTTTTAAACAATCAGCTTAATACACCTCAAGTTCTCTGACCTTAGTGCAACTAAGTTAGAAATCAGTATTTTGAAAAACAAAAAGATATTTTTATATTTAAAAACACATCTAAATAATCCATTCATTAAAGAAGAAATCATAATTAAAATGTTAAAATATGCATGGAAAAATAATGAAATAGCACATATCAGAACTACTAAGAAGCAACAAAAGTAATTAGAAAAAAATTATAAATTTAAATGCTTAAATTATAAGGGAAGATAAGCTGAATAGCAATGAACTAAGCATCTAATTTAAGCATTAGGAAAGGAATAAGAGGATAAACCTAAATCAGGCAGAATGAAGGAAATAATAAAAGAGCTGAAATATATTAACAATGATTCAACAGAAATTCAACAAAAACTTTGATTCCTTGAAAAGCTAATAAAATTGATAAGTCTCAGCAACACTGGTCAAGAGGCCTCCACACAATTGAAAACAAAGATATGTGTAAATCTCATGGTCACGGATATTCAATTTTATTTGTATTTTATTTAAAATGAAGATACAAAGGACTATCAAAAAATACTATGAACAACTATATGCCAACAAATTAACAACCTGGGTAAAAATGATAAATTCCTAGAAACCTACAATCTCCCAAAACTGAATCAGGAAGAATCAGAAAACCTGAACCTACTTTTTTATTGAAAATATTTTTTAACTTTGCTTTAAAAATTTTCTTATGAAACTATTTGAAAATTACTTAACTTAATAAAATACTTTAGCCACAAAAATAAAAATAAAAAGATGTAAATACTATGACATTCCCAGATTCTTTTTCTAATAATTACCACAGTTGTGTTTTTATAAATTTTATCCCAATTTTAAAAAAAAGAAATGAAGACCTCATCCATAACAATGATATGAAGTGCCAAAAGTACACTAATAAGAAATATGGCGAATCTACCTCAAAAAATTAGGGACCTAAAAATACTAGCTATATAGAGAGTTACTGTGTTTCTGACATAGACAGGAAAACCTAGCACAGTGACGGCGAACCTTCTGAGCTCGGCGTGTCAGCATTTTGAAAAACCCTAACTTAACTCTGGTGCCGTGTCACATATAGAAATTTTTTGATCTTTGCAACCATAGTAAAACAAAGACTTATATTTTTGATATTTATTTTATATATTTAAATGCCATTTAACAAAGAAAAATCAACCAAAAAAAATGAGTTCATAGGTTTGCCATCACTGACCTAGCAACATGAAGATGTCAAGGCTCACATATGAATTTATAAAAAGAGTTTACAAAATTAATGGAAGCCTAATCAACACTTCAGGAGTTATTTTGTAAAAAAATAACAAAATAATTCTCAAATTAATCCTGAAGAATAAATGGGAGGTAATGGCCAAGAATTTGGGGAAAATAACAAGGCAGCTTAGCCCTAAAAACATGAAAACGTATTACAGAAGAATAACACTTTAAAATACTGTTATTGATCAAGGGATGTAAAGACAAATCAATGGAACCAAACAGAAAATCCACAGCAGGTGAAGTTTCCTAAGAAGTAGGTTTTAAGTCAATGGGGAAAATACAATTTAGTAAGTAATGGGAAACTCTTACCAAATATGCTGCTTATGTACTGCAACACTTGGGAACTAACCATTTCACAAATATGAGAGAGATACAGGCAAACTTCACCCACGTCTCATCCTACACGAGCTAAAATCATAAGGCAAGAACGAATCCTTAGGGTGTTTTCAGTTGCAAATGGGCCCTCTCTCTCAACTGACTTAAGGACGTAATTTAAGGACTCCCGCCACGCCAAGCACAGGGTAGCTCCTGCTTCAGGCTCAGTGTGATCCAAGTTCTGGCTCCACTCTCCGCCATGCTCTCCAGTCTGCCCTCTTCCTGGCAGGCAGCTACCCCCACAGAGCAGCTCCCATGAGGCCTAAAGGCTCAGTCGTATACGGCCGCGCGCCTCGCCGGCTATATCGCAGCTGCTCTTCCTCCATCCTCTGCAAACAGCCCTGCACACCCACCTCTTCACAGTCACGGTCAGAAACGGAGGCCACGCACTGGCTACATCAGGCCTGAGTTCATTCCAGCAAAGGGACTGGGATTGGGCCTCTACATTCACCGGCACAGGGTCAGTCCTCAGCCCGGGGGTGAGGCATCCAAACCGCATGACAGCAGCAGAAGCGGTGGGAAAGCAAAGCAAGCACTGGACGTTGGAAAACCAGGCTACGAAGAGAGCAACGAGCCTAACTTATAACAATGCCACGTTTCAATGTGCAAAGTAACCCACCGCCAAGAAAATGAGGCGATGGTCTCAGGTGAAAAGTCGGACATACAATGAAATAAAGTAATTTTTATTACCCAACTTTTGGTAGTAAAATCTGGGAGGACCTTACTAAGTTGTATCATTTGGCAGGACAAGGGAATGTAGATTTCGATGAGGGTAAAGTATCATTATCCAGGGAAGAAGTACTGTCTACTTACAAGTAAGAAGTATGGAATTAGCACTGACAGATTTTTAAAGCCACTGCCTCACAGAGTCACTTGCCACCAAGACCGGCCCTGGTCACTAAGACACTGTCCGCGCACACAGTGCCCACATCCCTGGCTCGGTGCCAGGCTCCGGTCACTGGCATTAACGCAGCCGTAAAGGTGAAAGCTGATCCAAGAAGCCAGACGCAGGCGCAGCTTCCGCAGGCCTCTTACACTAGGACATCCAGGAAGCGCGCCCAGAGGCTTGCTGAGTGAGACGCAACATGAATAAAACCAGTCACCTGCTCCACAAGCGAGAGACACTGCTTTGAAATAGGCTCTAAAAATACAGGTTTGAAAAACATACAGCCTTCCGCGACAAGTAGAAGTTTTAATTACCAGGAGGTAATAAGCAGGCCTTAAGACTAAATGAAAGCAACTAAATTATGGCCGAGTTTTAAAGGGAGAATCAAAATGTTTGAGTTAATTAATCTTTGGGGGAGAAATCACACCGGGCAATGAAGAACAAACACCTCGCGCGCCTCCGTTGTTAAGGCGCAGCCACGTGGCGTCACGGGCTGCACAGAAGAGCATCCCGTACACAGGACACACTGCGTTCTGCCGAGCGAGTATGTCCTACCAGTTCCACTCGACAGTTGCGTACATTTCCTTACCTTTTAGTCCAGTTCTCCCGTGGATTTTCGTCTGCAGGGGACAAGTAAAAACTGGCCGTCACATATGAGTCAGATCTAAAAATACATCTCTTAAACATCAAACAATTAAAGAGAAATATTTACTTTGCAGTAAAACATTCATAATCCAAATAAAACTCACAGTTGGACAATGTTAGGTGGAGAAGAAACTAGTACATCAAGCATCGACCATGTCCCACTGGGTTCCGCCAACTCAAGTGACCACTGAGCGGGACAGAGAGCCTGGAGGGAAGAGAGGATTCTGGGAGAGGCTGCAGAAAGGGGCCCGCGGGCCTTGAGTTCTGCAAGGAGACTCGGCATCAGAGTCTCCCCGGAGGGCTGTCACCCAGGGAAAACAGGTGGCACAGAAAGGGGACAGGCCTGGGGGGAGGAGGGATTCCAGAGAGAGCGCAGAATGAGCCACGGGAAGAGAACAGGACGTAGCTGAGAACTAAAGAGCAAGAGGAGAGCGCAGGTTCCAGACCACATGGGACTTAACTATGGGCCACGCTTTACAGAAGGGTCAGTGGAAGGAACGTCGGAGCCGTAAGCAAGACAATGGCCACGATTCAACTTGTTTTGGAAATAAAATGGACAGGATGTTACTAAATGACCTTGGTGAGAAATGGCAGTCGTATGAACTAATATGATGTCATTCAAGGTGGAGGCAAAGGCAGACTGGTTAGAGAGACATGTAGGCGGTAAACGTGGCAAAACTGATGGAGGAGGGGGATGGAGAGAGGGATGGAGGGTGGTGCCAAATCAGGGAACAGAGAGAAGGTCAAGGGTGGGAGTCAGGGCTGGAGGGAGGTGGCACTGGTGCTGGACAGAAGAGCATGAGAGCCTTTGAGATATCTCCTGGAGAAGTCAAGCAGACAGGCAGACCACCCTCCCACAACCCCACGTGTTTGGGCATCTACCCTCATCGCACAGGTGGACAAATCAGTGCCCGAAGATGTCAAGGGACTCGCCTAAGACCACACAGCTGCAGATGGGTGAAGGGCCCCTTTCCACTCACACTCTTCCGACTGGAAAGCTCCAGTTCCCTCCACTACCATTCACTGCTGTGGCCGCTAAAAATAGATACACACTTGGGAAAATAGCCGAAGGGAAAAATAAAAGAAGCCAATAGTCTAAAACGACCACCTAGTTTCATCACACTCGCTGAATGTTATCATATATAGAAAACACCTTATTTTGGGAGCTAGGCTCTATGTTTAGAAAGAAGCAGCTAGAAAGTGGAATGTAGGTAACTAGAAAAATAAAATAAAAGCAATCAGTCAAGATATATTAGAAGCTGAGCCTAGGGAAAGTGTAGAATGAATAAGCAGATGGAAGTGTTGGGTAGAATTCAAAGGGCTTTTTTAAAGGTCATTTAGGACTGCCAACATCCCACTTAATGCAAGAGCCCCATCTGAGAAGGGTGGCCCCTCGGGGCTTAAAAACTCCACCAGCTGCTCTTAAACTAGCCGGGGTTTTTGATTATGCCATGCAACCACTAATAATGCACGCAGCACAACGCTACAAGGATTACTGAAGAAGTAAATTTATAAGGCACTTGAAAAGGTACAAGGCAAGTAATTACCATATGCATTTAAACCCAATTTCACTCCGAGTTTTCTACACGCGCCCTAATGAATTCCCTGGTTTGGGAAGGATGTGGGTGGCAGGAGCTGTCTGTGAGGCCGTGGTGAGGCCTGGAGGAGGAAATCCGGGTTTGAGGTCTTGTTTCACTTACTTTAGCACAGCGGTTCTCAACCTCCTGGCCCTTTAAATACAGCTCCTCATGTTGTGGTGACCCCCACCCATAAAATTATTTTCGTTGCTGCTTCATCACTGTCATGTTGCTACTGTTATGAATCGTCATGTAAATATCTGATAGGCAGGATGGTCTTAGGCGACCCCTGTGAAAGGGTCGTGTGACCGCCAGAGGGGTCGCGACCCACAGGTTAAGAACCGCTGCCTGAGTTTAGCACATTAGTTTACTGATTTGCAGGTGTGCCTTCTCCTCTGCGGTCAGAATCCATCTGGACATTCCTCACCAGGTTGCTGTGATGCTCAGGTAAATGAGTATAAGGTTTACAACAATATTTTTTTAAACCATAAGGAGCCATGCAAAATAAGGGCTAAGGATGCTGACGATGCTGATAATGACGGAGAAAGAAGAGGAGCAGGAGGACAAAGGAGGAGGGGGTGGGGGAAAGGGTCAGATATGAGGGCCTTTGAGTTCAAGGCATCAGTGATGCTCGCCAGCTTCTCTTCCCTAAGTACTGCCAACAACGTGAATGCCTGTGACTGACCGTTACCCTTTGTTCTAACGCTGGCACGGCTATAACTAGCTGTGTGACTCAGGCAAGTCACTGGCCTCAGTCCCATCTGATGCAAACTGAATAATTTTGGTTAAAGTTCTAAATTTTGAAAGCTTACTGGTGCTCCACAAACTTCAATAAGGTAGTGATTTATTTTCATTAAAAGTAGAAAAGTAGCATCCTGTTCGTTCAAGGCCTTGTGACGGGGAAGTAAAATATATATATCTCCCCTATCTAATAATAGAGAAACATGGTAATTAACCATAACTTCGCTACACTTCCCATTGGCTAATCAGCGAGATATGCAAATTAACTGCCAACCAAGATGGCGGCCAGCAGCCAGGCAGCTGAAGCGAACAGGAGGCTTGCTTGCTCCAGTGATGGAGGAAGCCAAGGTTCCCCGCCTGCCGCTGCCGGCCTCTGAGCTTGCACTCTAAGCAACTATGTTGCAATTATAAAAACTAAACAATCCCCAGAAACCTGCTTTCAGCCATCAGAGCTGGAGTGAGCAGGACCGCAACAGTGTTACAATTATAGAACCCAAACAAACCCAGATACCTGCTTTCAGCAGCCGAGGTCTCAGAGCTGGAGCCGAGCCTCAGAGCTAAAGCTGGCTCTCAGCTCCAGTGACAGCCATAGAAGGTAAATAAATCCCAGAATAAAAAAAGAAAAAAGAAAAAAAGGAGAGGTTGGGAGCTTCAGTCACCCACCAGCCTGAAAACGGCCCTCAGCCCCTCACCCAGACTGGCCAGGCACCCTAGTGGGGACCCTCACCCTGAAGGGGGTGTGACCAGATGCAAACAGCCATCATCCCCTCATCCAGGCTGGCCAGGCACCCCAGTGAGGACGCCCACCCTGAAGGGGGTGTGACCAGCTGCAAACAGCAATCATCCCCTCATCCAGGCTGGCCAGGCACCCAAGCGGGACCCCCACCCAGATCCGGGACACCCTTCAGGGCAAACCAGCCAGCCCCCACCCATGCACCAGGCCTCTATCCTATATAGTGAAAGGGTAATATGAAAACTGACCCTAACAGCAGGAAGACTGGGAATGACTGGTCATTATGACACACACTGACCACCAGTGGGCAGATGCTCAATGCAGGAGCTGCCCTCTGGTGGTCAGTGCGCTCTCATAGGGAGGAGCTCTGCTCAGCCACAAGCCAGGCTGATGGCTGCCAGTACAGCAGTGGTGATGGGAGCCTCTCCTGCCTCCTCAGCAGCGCTAAGGATGTCCGACTGCAGCTTAGGTCTGCTCCCCGCTGGCAAGTGGACATCCCCCGAGGGCTGCCAGGCTGCCAGAGGGATGTCTGATTGCCATCTTAGGCCCAATCCCCCGAGGAGCAGGCCTAAGCCAGCAAGTGGTCACCCCCGAGGGGTCCCAGACTACGAAAGGGCACAGGACGGGCTGAGGGACGCCCTACCCCTGAGTGCACAAATTTTACACATATATATACATGATGGATTATATAGGATGGATGGATATATATATAATAAATCCATCCTATATAATAAAAGAGAAACATGCAAATTAGCATCCCTCTGCTATGTTCAAGCCACGCCCACAAGCCACACCCACAAGTTAATGAGGAGTGAGTATGCAAATTAACCCAACAAAGATAGCGGGTAATTTGCATACACAGAGCAGAGCAGGAGAGCCGGAGGAAAACCCTGAGTGTGGGGAGCACCAGGAATGCTGGGAATCGTAGTTCTGGTGGCAGACGGCTCTCCTAGACACTAGAGCAGTGGTTCTCAACCTTCTGGCCCTTTAAATACAGTTCCTCATGTTGTTACCCAACCATAAAATTATTTTTGTTGCTACTTCATAACTGTAATGTTGCTACTGTTTTGAATCGTCATGTAAATACCTGATATGCAGGATGGTCTTAGGCGACCCCTGTGAAAGGGTCGTTCGACCGCGAAAGGGGTCGCGACCCACAGGTTGAGAACCGCTTCACTAGAGCAAAGTGAGCCTGGAGCAGGTTCCTGTTGCGGGTGGGGGATGGAGGGAAAGCAAAGGTCAGAGACATAAGTAAAGTCAGAGTGTCGAGGAAAAACTAAAGGGAAGATAGCCTAAAACTTCCAGGAAATCTCCATCAATGGAGCAAAGAAAAAAAAATGCCCCTATTATTCTGTGAGCAACAAACCAGACTGGGTTGGGGGTCTCAGACAGTTCGCTCATATGATTGCAAAGACAGACAGAAACTCCCGGATTGGAGAGGGCTCCCCTGAGGGCTCCCAGATTGGAGAGGGTGCAGGTCGGGCTGAGGGACCCCCCCCCTCCACCACCATGCCCCCCCAATGCATGAATCTTTGTGCACCGGGCCCCTACTATGATAATAAAAGCATAATATGCAAATTGACCAAACAGCTGAACAGTGGAATGACCGTCCAGACAACCTTCCGGACAACCTTCTGGACGAAACTGGGACTGCAAGGGCCAAGGCACAGATTTTGTGCATCAGGCCTCTAGTGTACTAGTATATGTACTTATTGATTTGAGAGGAAGGGGGAGAGAGAGAGAGAGAGAAACATCAATGATGAGAGAGAATCATTGATCAGCTGCCTCCTGCACGCCCCCCACTGGGGATCAAGCCTGCAACCCAGGCATGTGCCCTTGACCAGAATCAAATCTGGGACCTTTCAGTCTGCAGGCTGATGCTCTATCCACTGCGCCAAACCGACTAGGGTGGGAAGTAACCATTTTCAAATAAATACAGAACCAGTCATTATCAGTTACAATTATTCTGCTATAATGTAATAACCTACAATAATTCTATAATAATAAAAGGGTAATATGCTAATTAGACCGGACGACTTCCATACGTCATTCCAGTCATCCTTCCTGACAAAGCCGGGGCCGGAGGGAAGCCAGCCTGGGTCCCAGGTGCCTGCCAGCGGCCGGAGGAGGCAAGCCTGGGTCCCAGGTGCCAGAGGGAAGCTGGTGCTGGCAGCTGGGAGAAGGAAGGCCTACTCTTGCACAAATTTTTGTGCATCGGGCCTCTAGTAATAATAATCATCTCACATATTAGTTCTTTTAAAGCATACTTATTATGTGTATCTTGTATTGTTTTCTAACTTATTAGCCTTTGCCTTCTCATCAGATCATAAATCTCTTCAGAACAGAAAAAATTACTTTTTTTTTTCATGTCCTTCACAATACCTAGAAAAGTGCTGGTCATAAGCCCGATGCTCAATACAATTTGCACAAACTATGTAACATGTAGAAACGAAACTGTTCTTTATTATAATCCCTTCTCCTCTAGTAAGAGGTATTTTTAAAATATTAAAAAGTTATAGCTAAAAATGGAATTCTGTGGATATCTAAAAGATAAGAGATGCAAAATAATATTTACAAGCAAGAAAAAGTAATGGAGAAAAGTGTGAATTTACTAACCCAGAGTACAGTGGGGAAGGTGACACGGGTAAAGAGGGCCCTCACATACACATCATGACACCGCTTCTCCTACATGAGCTAAAAGACAAGAGGGACACACAGATTAGGAAAGTGAAAAACAAGGGATGCTCAAGACTGCGGCGCACGCAGCACGGACAAGCCGCGGTGGTTATGAACAGCTTGCAGAGTCTGATTATGGGGAGGCGAAAATAAGGCTTTCCCCAAATCAAATGCAAAAAGACCCCCGCAATGTCTGTCTCAGGGAAAGTTCGCACGACAGTGGAATTTTCATACATAGAGTCCCAGAGGGTGTTCCGGCAGTATAACCAGGCAGTTTTATATTAAAAACAGAAAGCCAAATGGACTATAAGAAGTCACACCGTGTAAAGCTTATTTTTGTTATATTATCTGTTTCTTTACAATGTTATCAGTCTTTCACTTGAACACAAACTAAGCTGGCCTACTCAGGTTGAAGAGGCGTCTTGCTCTTGACTTACTTCAAACATCTTAGCCAAATTGAAAACGTGGCGTAAATATGCAAAACTGAACTTCATCTGAACGAGGTGAAGAATGTACACTGATTGCTCACATTGCTAACTTTATTAATGACTCTTTAATTAGCAAGATTTTAAGTATCTGTTGTTTGAGGATTAACACATACTAAAAATAACGGTGTGAAATAACCCAATTTACAGTATCAGAAGATGATAATGATTTTGCAGAAAGAAACAGGCCTAATAAAAATAATCGAGATTCCTAATACCACCACTGCCAATCACAGCTTTATAACATGCTAAAATTACATACTTATCTCCTCATTAGCAGCTAATCTCACTTATTCCTCTTGCCAAACCAATTATGAGAAAATTTTCAAGCTCAAAGGAATGAATAGCACATTTGGACCTCTCTCGGTCTTCTCATGGCTCAAGTAATTAACAAGCACTTGTGTATGAAAACCAAATGGTTTCCCTAAACTAATTAATAAAACGAAGGACATCAAAATGTTATCAACTAGTAGTAACTCCAGTCCCATGTACCAGCCGTCCTCAGACAGATAGACTAATCGCCAGATGCCGACAGGGTCTTCTTGGTCAACTCAGACTAATCAGGGACGTAAATGAGGCGGCGGAAAGAGAGGTAGTTGCCTATCAAATAAAGCAAACTTTCTGTGATAAAGAAAAATTTTATAGGCAGTGCCTCGTCTATTAAACAGCCTCTCGGATTCTCCAACTCTTTAAGCACATAATACAAAGTGAATAAATGATTAGAGCAGAAATTTGCATTTATATGATATTTTCCTCCAAGCAACTCAAAATGGAAGAACAGAAGGCTAAGCCATTTTCTCAAAATTTCATAAAAAGCATGGAATTTCTGACAAGAAATTGGGAAAGCTTGTCAGTTCCTTATTTTCTGTGCCCTTTCAACCATTCATTTCAGAAATCAAACTGGAAGCCTTCCTTAGCCTCTCGTATTGTTTCCTTTCCTTTCACCCCCCAGATTCAGCAGAGGTGCTCACGGGGCCCAGTGACACCTTTCTCCCCAGGGGCCCTTCCTGGCGGGATGACAGCTCTAAGCAGGCTGTTTTGCAGACATATTTGTTATAATTAAATTCTTAGCTCTAACTTTGAAAAGGCTAAATTAACAGTAAACTGGAAATTAAATTTGGAATGATTACACATTTTCTATTTCTCTACTAAACCGAGGCCTGCAAGAGCTCCTGACTCGGCTGTACGCGGGGTTTGAGGGTCGTACTCTGACGCTCTGAGGCCGCAGCATGTCGGTCCTATACCCGTTAGGGTTACTTGTGGAAAACATACAAACCCGGGATCGGGCACAGATGTGCAATCTCTCCCTATTGGCTTAAAAGCAGGAGGAGGCCCTGCGGCCTGCAGTCCTGGCTTCCATTCTGATCAAGGGCACGTGCCCGGGTTGCGGACTCGGTCCCCAACAGGGACAATGCAGGAGGCAGCCAATCAAGGATTCTCTCTCATCATTGGTGTTTCTATCTCTCTCTCCCTCTCCTTTCCTCTCTAAAATCAATAAAATATATTAATAAAAATAAAACAAAAGCAGGGAGGGAGGAGGGAGATTAGCATGTTCATGTTTAAAATTTTTAAATTCTAGATTCAGAAAAGACCAACTGAAAACTTTTCCTGACACTCGCCCGGAACAAAGGGAGCCTTGCCGTCTCGGCGTGGCCACCGGCGGTGCTGACGCCAGACACCCCTGCGAAGCAGCTGCTTCTGGCCATCAACGCGATGCCTGGAAACTCCCTTCATGCCAGCCAGGCAAGGCTCTGAGTGCGGGGCCGGGACCGCACCGCTGACCAGCATGGTCGTTCCCTGTCCGGCTGCGAGAGGCGGCGGGTCGGGAGCCTCAGGGAGACCTCTGCTCTTCGGGGCAACGCCTGGCAGATAGAAGCCCTCCTACGGCCCGGAGAGCTGGCAGGTCCAAGGGCCTCGCGCAGGGGATGGCTTTGCTGTCCGCAGCTGAGAGGGGAAAGCTGACTCCCAGCGAGCGCTCAGAGAATGCTTAACCCTCAGGCTCCCGTGGGGAGCGCAGAGCCTTCAGGAAGGGCCAGAGGATCCGGAGAGCCTGGCATCCAAACCCGAAAATAATCCCCGGAAATAATCCCGACGGCACGAGGACATCGCACTGAGGAGGACGCGCTGCGAGCATCTGTGTCCGTGATGCCTCACGTTCCGCTGAGGAGCATCTATGGCAGCCCCGACACACACCCCACATTTAAAAGCAGCCTCACACAATCACATGCTCAGAACGCAAGCTTCACACCAGCATTTCATCACTTCATGTAACCAGAGAGGAGCCCAGACTGTGTGACCAGCCCCCACATGACATGCAGCCATGTCCGCTTCTGTCCTTCCAGCAGACACGCCCCTGGGCACGGGAGGACCGCGTGGCACTGGCGGCGAAGGAAGCACACTGCTCAGAGTGGGAACTGAGACAGAGGAAGGTTAACATCTGCACGAACTCTCACAACCCGAACCAACGAATGATTTCTCGGGCTTTATTTTTTCATTCAAAAATACTGAGATAACTATTCATTTCTTGAGTGCATTACATTATCAATGTCTGAGGCAAAGAACTGATTAAACTCCCCATTAAAGAAACGGGATAATGGTAATGACAGTGTCACCTATGTATGACAATTAGAAACTCAGACGGCCCGAATATTATAAAAAGCAAGATCTCCCATAAACTCGTGGTGCACTTTCGGGTTCTCCAACCACTGATCCAGTGCATACGTTAATAAGTGAAGTTAATGCAAAAGAAGGGAAACTAAATGCTCATTTGGGGAATAAGTTTTAACTCAATCCTGTCCAATTTAAAACATTTTAACATACAATTAAATCTATCTTTAATCCTACCTTGATTTATAAATACGAAATATAATGTGGCAAGAAATCACTAATGAAATTGGTTATAAGACAAGTTTTTAAAGGTTTCAACAAACTTTGTTCTTAAGGAAACCTGATAGTTGCAAAGATGATGGGACTATGGTTTTTACTGCATTTTAGTAACAGACACCAACTTTAAAAGAATTTACTATAATAAAGGATTAACTGAAAGCAAACGAACTCAGGTAAAAGAACATCAGGTCCATTTTTTCCAAAAACCTAATAGGTTGTTACTTTGCCAGGGGCAGTTTTCACAGGAACCAGGGCAGAGTGGGCAGCTACTCCTCCACGCCCATGAGTGGGGCCCTCAATGGCATGAGTAAAGAAAGACACTTTCTTCTGAGAGATGTAAGTGCTATTTAGCTCCCCCCAATTCAAATGTTGCTCAGTAAACAAATTTTACTGCGTTTTTAATTATTGGCAAATTTCAAAAGCATATATTTTATTGTAAAAGAATATGTGTTTATAATAGAAAAATATTTTTACCAATGATAAAAATAATACATTTCCCCATGAAGCATCGAGCAAAGTATAAAGAAAAGTATCCCAAATTCTACTACCCACATTTAATAACCTCATTTATCAACATGTTGCCTTTCCTTAGTCTTACTTACTAAATATATGTAAATACATATACATACATATGTATGTATATATATGGAGAGATTTGTAAAGCATACAGTATTTATCAACGGTGTGCTGATTGTGGGAGCAGGGGTGGAGGGTATGGGGGCATAAATGGTGATGGGGAAAATAAAGTTTTAAAAAGAAGATATTAATGAAAAAATTCTGAATTGTACATAATGCTTCCCATGGATGGTTTGTAAATATTTCCAATTTTAAAAGCTCAGTGCCTCCAGTCATTCGGCATCAATTTAAACAATATTAAATCATTAGTCAAAATCCTTAGCTGTGAAAATTCCCTTTCTGTTGTTCAATTCAACTCTGCTTTGGCGAAGGGGTGGGGGACACTGTGTAGTCTTCACGGATTATCACACTCATTTGGATAACTCTGCCATTACCAGCAAATGCCACAACAGAAAGGGGCCCGTACTGCGTTCAGGGTCAGCAAGAGCCACAGGCAGTCTCCCCTGACCGGTGGCTGCGGAGCAGGTTCCATAAAGAGAAGCTCCTTTCCAGGTAAGAGCAGATGGAGACGGGCACGCGGCTCCGAAACGGCTCCCGCCGAGCTGAGGGTCCAACTGACCGTCCACACGGGTCCCTGAGGTCAGGCCCCAGACAGAAGGAGGCCCGTCTGTGACAGACGCGCACTGGCCGCAGGTGCGCACCCAGAGCCTCTCCCATCGGAGAGCGAGGACGCGCAACGAGGCGCTGCTGGGCGCCTACTGGCGGCCGGGGCAGCAGCACCCAGGACCTGCTATGGAGCAGCTCACTGTCAAGGCCGCGTCAGCGTCCCCGCCCTGCACAGCGCAGAGAGCTGGAATCTGCTGAAGACGCCGAGGCTCCCCCTGTCCCAAAAGGAAACCAAGTGAGACGGCTCCCAGGAGTGCCAATGAGCCGCCAATGTCCCCACAGGCCCATCCTCTGAGGGAGAAGCCAAGGCTTCCGGAAGTGTCAAAACCTCTCCTAAAAGGGCTGTCCAGGGTAGAGGGCAGGGACTGGATGGGGGGAGGGGAGAAATGGGGGACATCTGTAATACTCTCAACAACAAAAATAAATTTTAAAAATAAAATGGCAAAGCGTTGTCCCTTGGAGGAGAGAAAAACCGCTGCATCCAAAGCGTCCATGTCTACGCTTTCCTATCGGCCGGGAAACCGGGATGGGCGAGTGCGGCCTGGCCTGGTCAGCACAGCGCCCTCAGCACGGCCCGGGGGCGGGGTCAGAGCCTGTTCCGCTCCGTGCGGAGCCGAACAGAGGCCAAGCTGCCCACTCCTCCCGGCCCCTCCAGGCCAGGGCCAGCGCCAGATAAGCTCCTTTGTGAGCCTCCCCGCCCCCGCGCCCTGGTCCAGCAGGAAGGGTGTGAAGACGACATTGAGGGCTCCATCCCACCAACGCCCAGCACCGTGCAGACCCAGCACCGTGCAGACCCAGCACCGTGCAGGCCCAGCACAGTGAGGGGAAGCCACTCAGAGAAGAGAGGAAGCGCTCACGGGCATTAAACAGTGGGAAAGCCGATGGGCAGACACACCAGAGTCCCTCTAAGACAGCGGTTCTCGACCTGGGGGTCGCGACCCCTTTCACAGGGCTCGCCTAAGACCATCGGAAAACACATATATCATTACATATTGTTTTTGTGATGAATCACCATGCTTTCATTATGTTCAATTTGTAACAATGAAATCGGGGGTCACCACAACATGAGGAACTGTATTAAAGGGTCGCAGCATTAGGAAGGTTGAGAACCACTGTTTTAGATACTCAATGGAAACTGTAGTTTAAATCCTAAAGGAAATAAATCACATAAATGTATATGTTTCTCCATGTAAGAACTAATTTAATATGCAATATAAAATCATGATGTATTTTATAAAAATCTGCTATAAAAAATTAAACTTATAAATAAATAATAAAATTAAAATATATTTCAGGCAAGATACACCTTATATGAACACATACCATGAATGTTAAAAACATACTATGAATCAGATATTAAGCAAGTATTTATTATCCTTGTATTATAAATGTTGGTTTTAAAAAATAGCTTTCTTTTAAAAAGAGTAATTGATAGAATGAGAAGGCATTTCAAGTTTTAACTTCAATATCTTGCTTTAACAGAAGTCAAGTTGCTCCCAAAAGATTTTTGAAATGTGCATTTACAAGTTTCACTCAGAGAAAGATATGTCAGTGTAAGAGTACATGAAAGATTTAAAAATATTTCCTACAGTTGGCTAAGTCATAGTTAAAACATACTATCAGGAGCTTGGTTAGTTTAGGGGAAAGCTATCAGAAAAGGAGCGGTTAACAGTGGGGGGACTCTGACATCCGCCTGGCCCTCTGAGTGGGGAAGATCCTGGGATGGAGGCCATGGCCCTGAGCCTACGGATGCCGGAGTGAGACAAAGGGAGAGCCTGGGGCCCGTCGGCCTGAATGTGTCCAAGAAGCCAGTTCGGTTCCGAAAGTCAGCATTGCATTCAGCGGTTCTCAACCTGTGGGTGGCGACCCCTTTGGCGGTCGAACGACCCTTTCACAGGGGTCGCCTAAGACCACCCTGCATGTCAGATATTTACATGACGATTCCTAACAGTAGCAACATGACAGTGATGAAGTGGCAACGAAAATAATTGTATGGTTGGGTCACCACATGAGGAGCTGTATTTAAAGGGCCAGAGGTTGAGAACCACTGCCTTAGATCCTCCTCCTGTAGCAGGTGATGGAGGGAACGTGTTAAAAGCAGCCAGACACCAACACAGAGATTGTGTGGAAACACCATCGTTACAAGAGACAGCAGAGGGGGGGCTTGGAATGAGACCAGAGGGACCCTCCCGACGCCTGCCCCTGGTCTCATCGTCTTCCCCTTGAGGATGAAGTCGTCTAAATATCCACAGAAAACGCGCTCCCCTTAGAAAGCCAGAAGTTGCCAGCGCTCCGGTGGCAATTATGGTCACCTGATGGGCTCCCGACACTCATCCCGGGGGCTGACCGCGCACCCCCAGCTCTATTATCACACTGTGCGTGGACACAATAGTCCACGCAACTCCCACTTCAGACGTGCAGCTTCTCAAATTGGCTGTGACGGGATCTTGAGTGTTTCTGTATTATTTAGAATGTGAAAAGAAACATTTACCTGTCAAAGATAAAAAGGCTGCTCTTTAGTCAGAAACCTAGTCTAAAACTGCTTATTTTAAAAATACCAAACGAGCCCGGCTGGCGTGGCTCAGCGGCTGAGTGCGGACCTAAGAACCAGGACGCCACAGTTCAATCCTCCGTCAGGGCACAGGCCTGGGTTGTGGGCTCCATCCCCTGTGTGGGGCGTGCAGGAGGCGCCGATCAATGATTCTCTCTCATCATTGATGTCTATCTCTCTCTCCCTCTCCCTTCCTCTCTGAAATCAATAAAAATATATGTTTTTAAAAAAAAACCAAATGACAAGGAACAGAGCAATGAGGAAATATGGATAACCAGAACTGGTTTCTACAAGTGAGTTACATCATTTTCATGGGTTAACACATTAACAAGATGCATGAGTCAGTGCGTTAAATAAGATTCATTCATTTTCCAATTTCTTACAAGAGGCAACATGTTTGGGGCCTCTGAATACGTTCTTTTTAACAACTTCGTTCACAATGACTAGGCAAAGCCACCTGACACCACGTGCATGAAACTATTTCTAATTGTTTTTAAATTGAGACATTAGGCAAGATAACATAATCTATAAAGCAGCGGTTCTCAACCTGTGGGTCGCGAACCCTTTGGCGGTCGAACGACCCTTTCACAGGGGTCGCCTAAGACCATCCTGCATGTCAGATATTTACATGACGATTCATAGCAGTAGCAACATGACAGTGATGAAGTAGCAACGAAAATAATGTTATGGTTGGGTCACAAACCGTATTTAAAGGGCCAGAAGGTTGAGAACAAGTGCTATAAAGTAAGGATAAAGGGAGAAATGGCAAGATCCAGGTGATTAAATTTGGAAACGGTGTGATGAGATTGTATATAAATCAACTGTTGACATACTGACACATTATAACTATCAGAGATCCTGCTCTTCCCTAAGCACATTCCAAATTCTTTCTTTCTGAACCCTGAAACAAATCCGTTATAAAATCTGAATTGTCATCAAATAACAAAAGATAGACAAAAAACAATTTCAGCTCTTTAGTGACAGGAACGCCTACAGCCTATAAAAACAAAACGGTATTTACTGACCGGATTCCAAAGCAGAGTTCCTAAACATTAAGACGTCACTAACTAAACCTTCTCAGATAGAGTGATTAATTTGCCAACTGCCATCTTTCTCAGACTATGAAAGGCATAACTTAATCATCCCCAAACATAGCTACGGCGAGCAGGTGACAGTATGTAACTCACGTGCACCACAGTGCATCCTATCATTTGGCTGAGGAAAATTTAGAATGCATTTTGCCATTAAAAAGATAAATACTATTATGCCTAAAACAATCCAGGAGGCAACAGTTTATGGAAATTGGAGTGTCATTTCCCATCTTAAAATGTCACCATATCCCAATAAACAACAAAACAGATTTCAAAATAAGCATGTAGCTTAAAATTACTTAATTTTAAAGCACCGGACAAAAAAGTAATCCTGAAATGTAAAATCGCTTTCTTTGCGACCCAAAGTACAGGCGTTTCTGGAAATGAATAAAACCACATTGTGTACTGAGGCCTAAGTAAATGTGACGGGCGCCTCTCCTGCCTGCACCACCTTCCCCTCCTCTTCGCTAAAAGAGCCCCAACCAGTTACCAGCGCAGGGACAGGGAGGCCCGCCCAGGCCACGGGCATGCCTTGCGGCTGGTCTGAGCCGGCTGGAGGGCCCTCACTGCCCTGATGACTGGCTGCTGTGGACGGGCCAGGCCAGCGAGTCTGGCCAACAAGAGCTCCGATTCTGGAGGCAGCGTCTGGGGTGGGGACTTGGGAAAGGACTTGCTTTCCTGACTTTGAGAGAGAGAACAAATACGTTCTGTAAGCAGCTCCCTTTATCTCTTGGCCACTGTCCCTACTTCCTGCCTGGAACAGAGAAGCGATGCCTCAATGGGGGGCCAACACGCTGCACAAGGACAAAATCAACACATGAAGGAAGCAGCCGCAGAAAGACAGGAAGAGGCTGGGTTCTCCATGGCATTCGGAGCAGTCCCCCCAGTCCTGTACGGACTCCTGTCAACCCCAGATAAAGTTACACACACACACACACACACACACACACACACACTCACACACACACACGCACACACACTCACACACACACTCACACACTCACACACACACTCACACGCACGCACACACATGCACACACTCACTCACACACATACACACACATACACTCACACACGCACTCACACACACACTCACACGCACGCACGCACACACATGCACATACTCACACACATACACACATATACACTCACACACACACACACACACGAAAGATTCACGAGTCTCAAATGGTTTAAAACCAAAAACACTTTAAAGTGATAAAGCATATAAGAAGCATGAGAAAACATATCTTATGCAAAAAGGGGTATAAGAACTTACTACAAATGTTATACCAAACTCCTGCTAAATGAACAGGATACTGCAGGCGACAGACAAAATTCTCATGCAATTTGTTCTGAAAAAGTAAAAAAATTACAATAAAAAGAATAATAGACAAATGTCATGATTAAAAGATATAGTACTGTAAAGACATCAGTTTTCCCCAAGTTGAGCTATAGGTTTAATGCAATCCCATACAAAATCTTAAAGATATTTTTTGTGCGTATTGGGATATGTGTGATTTGACTGAGGAAAATCTAGAAAGCATTTTCCCGTTAAAAAGCTGTGCCTAAAACAATCCAGGAACAATAGTTGATTCTACAAACTTACATGGAAATACAAAGAAGTCCATCATGATCAAGACAATCTTAAATAAGAACAAATTTAGATAACTCATTACTAAAAATAAATTCTGTTTACAAAACTACAGCAATTAAAAGTGTGCAAGGATAGAGAAAAAAGACTCTATTAAATAAATAGAACCCATTAGCATGAGCGAAGAGAGAGCCCCGCCCACACAGCGACAGGCCGTGAGGAAGGAGGATCACATCAGCACACATGCACACGGAAAAGTCAATACTGACCTCCAGCTCATGTCATATGTAGAAACCAACTGCAGGTACACTGCACACCTACAGGCTCTCCTGTTCCCTGCCAGGACGCTAATCATGGATGCGCTTTACAAAAAAATACTAAGAAAAAAAAGGGGGGAAGGGCTCTTGGAAAATAACATTATATTAGCAGCCAAAACAACAGGAACATGGAAGGTTACCTGAGGAAAGCTCCCTGCAGACAGACAAAAAGAAAAAGAGCTGCACAGTGAGAGAGCAAAGACAATTAAAAGATAAACTCAGGAGATTTAACCGCCAAGCAGAAGTTCAATCACTCATTCATTCAACAAATATGTATTATGGAGAGCGCTTAGTCTGTAACGACAATGTTCTAGGCGCTTGATATAGACTATAAACAAAAAAGACAAAAATCTCTTTATTTTTAGAGCTTATATTCTAGCAGAATTCCAGAAAGTGAGAAGAGAGACACAAGAGGCAAGACATTCCCAAAGAAATTATAACGGACACTTTCCCAGGAAAGAAAAACATTTTCCATATTAAAGTAGCCCTCCGAGATTCAGCCCACAGCCACATGCCATACCCAGGCCTAGCAAGGCAAATATCAGAAGCATCAAAGCTAAAGAGAAGGATTTTAAAAGCACTCACATACTTGTATGTCATTTACAAGAATCAGATGCCATTTGATTTCCCAAGAGAATCACTGAAGGCAGTAAGGCAGGGGCAGTACTGCAA
>NW_023416368.1:1542500-1625000 GCF_014108235.1 Myotis myotis | reverse complement strand
TGAACAGAGTGTGGGAGACTATTTACTGCTGTGCATATTCATCAAAACGGAGTATTTAACAGCTACACACCATTCCTTCTGAGGAACACAGCAAAGTCTGTCTGCTTGTGTGCTCACTGTCGGATAGTTAAGCTGTTCCACTGAGGGCTTGTTTGTACTGCAAGAGGCTATTTCTAATTCCAAAGACGGTCGTCACTCCTCTAACGCAGTATGCAACCAGCCCTTCCGCTGCCTCCTGGTAGAGATCCGAGGCCCCTCTGCCTCCCTCCCACTGGTCTGATGGGAGGGGGATCCAGTCAGCATTCCAAGGCAAAGACTGCGGAGAGGAGAGCTTGACGCTGAGTCACCAGCCCACGGGCTTGCTTCCACAACGAACAGGCTAAGCTACATCTGGACCTCCATGTGCAGGGCATGCTTTAAGGATGAGCCCCAAATACAACTGCAAGTGGGCAGTTTGCCTTCAGGTCCCTCCAGAAGTACAGCTTGGGGTGTCCCCATCCCACACCCTAACACAGCCTCACGTGGACAGCCACCCCCGTAGAGCTACGCCATGAAGGAGGCAGGCCTTGGTGAGCCCAGTTTCTCTGTTTGTGTTTGCAAAGGCAGGGCGGGTGCGGGGGGGGGGGGGGGAGTGCTTGCTCATATTTAATACGTGACTTTCTTCACAGGACTTAAATGTTACTGCTTTGGTAGAAGCACTGAATGAATACCCCCAATTTTCTCTTTTTCCCCAGGATCCTAAAATTGTTCAGTCACCCCTGATTAGTGGATTTGCTCGCAGCAATAACCCTCCTGGGCTTGCCATTTTAATCGGCAGCAACAAAGAGTAGCAGGCAGCCTTTGACACTGGAGCACAGCCTTTCCAATTAGCTAAAGCCTGCTTTTAAGAAGCCGTTACCTGGTGGAAAATGGGTTAACCTGGAGGAGAAATGTGATCATTGAAATATTTTGAAAGAATACTGATGCCATTTAAATTCAGAGGGAAAGGGTATTTATTTACTAAATGGCATTAGCACAGTAAATGGCTAGCAATCAAGAAAAAGGCAAAGGTTGCCCCTATATTTCACCACACATAAAAGCAAATTCCAGGTGAATTAAAGATTTCCATATAAAAAATAAGACAGGATCATTCATAAGAAGAAGATTTAAGAGACTATTTCTAGAACTAGGAAGATAGGAAACCCACAGTGATATAAAGATAGACAATTTAATAATAACAAATATCTTTTATTATAGAGCAAAAAAGGATCATAAACTTCTTCAAAAATGTATAGACTGATACAAAAGAATTCTTCCAAAAGAAATAATCATCAAAGTGCTAGTATCCTTGATATATCAAGAACTCCCAAACTGATTTAAAAAAGACAACTCAGTGAAAGCATTGGCAAATGCCATAAAGAAGGAATTCGCAGAAGGCCGAGGAGAAGTGGCTAGAATCACAGTCAGAAATGTCCGAACCTAGAGACAATAGTTATGAACTGATTTGAGGACAGATGCCAGGAAGCGAGCTCCCGGGGAATGAAGCACACGCGCTGGGGAACGGGGTGCAGGAAGCCCAGCAGCGCGAGAGGAAGTGCGGATCGTGGGAGTCTGCACCTGCCTGCGCACGGACAGCGGTGTGGACAGACACACCCCCCCACGTCGAAACATCAGCTGAGAAGAGGGGCGTGAAGAGGAGGAGGCCGGGGAAATAATTTGCTTTGCCTTCGTAATATGTTAACTGCTACAATTGTTACAATTGAGTTATTTCACTTTTGTAATTAAAAAAGAAACGAACACAAAATATTGCTTCGTCTAACGTAGTTTAATGTATAATATTTAATGTTGAAATAGATATAACAAATAATACTGAATTATAAGCCTGTTGAGTAGAGAATCTTCATGTGAGATTTGTTCTATCTGCACCTTCAAGGTTTTAGTAAGATTCCAAGCTCAGAGCTCTGTGACCTGCACCTGCACGACAGAGGGGCCCTAGCCCACTGCACCCAGATCCACTCACATGCCAATTGGATCCATTAGCTTTCCCTTCACAGAATTCAGCATTTTTTCAATATTTTTTCTTGAAAGCTGTTGCATTGATTCCATGGTGTCCAGAAAGGTAAGTCACGTGCGTGCCAAGTCTGACAAAGGTTTTGAAGAGAATAAACTGAGGCTGAAGCAACCACCCCATGGGTGAGCCGACCGGGCCGTAGAGCGCGACATCCACACACACTTGCACGTGAAAGCGCTTCCTGGGCGTTACCTGGCTGTGTGGTGCCTCGGACTGGATCCTGGTTATTACTCAGGGATTTAACCTACATGCGGTTTACTCTTGTTTGAAAGCAGGCACTGCTTTGCGTCCTTGTTAACTAGTTGTACAGTGCTATTTCACAATACACCGGGAGGAATGCGCTAGAGGAAATTAAAAGCACAGACTTGACAGGCGTAAATGGATCCAAGATATTTAACTTGATAAAGTTCCTCAAAGCACTCACAGTCTCTCACTCACAGTCTCCGCGTGAGCCCCTACTTCAGAGGGATCCGAGATGGCCGCAGATCAGGGGGAAGCTGGAATTTCAGCTACAGTATGGAGATGTCATCCTGAGCCACCAGCTGAGACCGGCTGGAGGGAAGCCTTAGAACCAAGGCCTCGCAGAGGAAGCCACAGGGGACGGCGCACTGCACGTCACTGGCCGGGGTGACTGCTGACCCCTGAAGCGAAGGCAGACAGTGAGCGGGTGTTGACAGATGGCGGGGTTCAGTCCTTCCAGGCTGAAGGCAGCACCCTAACCTGAGTCAGCTTCAGCTCCTGAGTCCTCAGGCCGGATGACCCCCTGGCGACCTCTCTTGGAAACCCGTTACGGACAACAGGACTCTTCAAAATGTCAATGTCATGAAAGAGTCATAAAAAAGTAAAATAAAATAAAAGGGACAATTTTAAAAAGGCCCTATTTTAAATATAAGTCAAATAAAGTACTGACACAGTAATTTTAATTTCGTTGTGTTTGAAGGGCTGGTGGAGATGTTGCCAACTCGAAGATGCTGTCCAATTTGCCGGCACCGGTATGATAAAGGCAAAGGGCAAAATATTTAGGATTAAACAACCCGTGGCTCGTTCCCTCACGCAAACATTTATTAACGTTTGACCGTGCTAAGCTAACTGAGTTCCATGAGCCTCATATTCTTCATCTGCAAAATGGAGAAAATCGCACCGAACACAGGGGCTCTGGGGGAGACCAGCAGCAAACAACACGTCCAGCACATGGCAGGCACACAACAAATTACCGCAATTAATACTGTGCACTCGCAGAAGTTAAGATTTATACCAAGGCTATTAAAAATTCCAAAAAGAACAAAATATACATAAAACAAGCATAAATTAAACTGGCTGAATACTGCTATCCCTAGGGGGGGAAAGTGTATATTTTGTCTTAGGTTATTAAAGAAAGCTTCTTGCTCTTTCCTCCGGTTACGCGCAGCTGAGCACTCGGGCACTGTATCTAAGACGATCATGAGAAGACTGTAAGGTGGGGGCAGGCACGCAGCTAGGGACAGGGGGACCAAAGAATGACAGTGTTCTTCTTGCCTCTCCCGGAGCAGATGCTGAAGACGACGAAAGCCAATAGGGCAGACAAACACATCTCCGAGAAAACCTTGCTCTTCTAACCTAGGAAGGACCATCAAGGCAGAAAACCTTCAGATAACCGCTCTACTCTAGCCAAACACCACGGAAGTACCACACACGGCCACAGCCCTACTCGCAAAGGACAAGTGGGCCACCCGAACTGCCACCTTGCCCAGCTAGATCGAGGTGCCGCTCCCTCATCCCACCGGATGGACGAGATCAGAGCAGAAAAAGGACTTTCATCACCACCCACTAACAGGTCCCACCCTCCCCACTCCGCCATGAGGCACCTGTGAGTGGGAACCACTGCTTTAGGTGAAGATACTTCCTCCCATGAAGCTGGACACGGGCCTATCACCAATGGAGGGTCAGCCCGGACGAGCCATCTAACAGCTGCTGTGGCGCAGACACATGGCCCGGGAGGGAACGGGCGCGGGGCCTCCCGGAGCGCAGCGCACAGTAGAGTGTGTCCAGTTCTGAGTGGCCAACTTTTAAAAGAACTTGGGAAAATTACTGTTTTCTTGTCAAAGGAAAGGAGTTTCTTGTTCTTGGATGGAGTAAGGAGTCTTCCCTCTTCTCAGAACCACCTACTCCTGGAATTCTATCCTGCAGCCACCCACTCATCCAACAGATACGTACGACCTTAAACACCGGGTCCAAAAACGGGTGAGAGAGAACAGGGAAGGAGGACGTAGAGACACCGGGTTGCAGAAAGGGAGTCGGAGTGACATGAGTTCCCGGCAGGTGGCGCTGGAGATGCCTGGGAGACGTCCAAGAGGAGGTGTCGCGCAGGCCCAGCGGGCGGCGGAGCATGGACGCTGTGAGGGCCTCCGCGGAGAGGCCACCCAGGAGGAGGGCGCAGGGCTGGGGCCTGGGCCCGGGGATCCACCACGTCTGACTTCTACGTGAGGACAGAGCCGGGCTGTCCCTTCCAGGAGACGAGCAGCGCAGGGCAGGTTCGCGGGGGGGAGCGCCCCCACAGCGGTCTGGCGGAGCGGCCCGGGAGCGTGTGCGATGGGATCGCAAATCTGTGCGCCTCTTGTCAGCTTCCATGCTTTTGCCAAAACGACAGGAATGGCTTCCTAACTGCGCCAGCCCACAGCAGCGTGGCTCCCTTCAATCCCTTTGCTAATTGCAGCCACAGATTCTTATCAAATCCGAAATGTGTTCATGTCACCTCCTTCCCTTAATCCGCCAGTGGATGCGCTCTGCTCTATGGCATGAAGACACACCTGCCAAGGGCTTTCTGGCCCCGCGAGCTCTGGCTCTTCCCTAACCCTCCAGAACCATCTATAACGTGACCCACGGCTCTCTGCTCCCGCCTCCCGGGCCTTCTCTATGCGCCTCACCTCCTGTGTGCGCAGGTGCCCCCGCTCCAGGGCCTGCGCACTGGCCCTTCCCTCTCCCTGCTCTCCCCCCCTCTTCACCTGGTCAGCTTCAGATCGCAGGCAAGCCGCCTGTGCATCCTTAAGGGAGCGTTTCTCTAACTCCGACCTCCGGCAGCAGAGACAGTAAGACGCCCCTGCCCTTCAGAGCGCCCACAGTTAGCACTGTCGGGGTGACTACTTGTCGACCCCCCCTCTAGAGCGCAAGCGGCTGAGAGGCTGAGCCGTGGCTCCCCGCACCCCAGCGCTCAGTGACTGCCGCGCGCCCGGGGCTCCTGGCAGCGCTGGTTCACGGAACAGGCGACTGGAACCCAAAAGCGAGGCTCACGATCACGAGTGAGTCCGCGTTCTGAGGTCAGAAGCACCGGTACCGCCTCTTGTGTACGCCTAGAAGTTCATCAGCCGCACGAACAGCACTGCTCCTCTATGGTAAGGCGAACGCCACGTGTTATGGTAACAACGCTCTTCTGTTACTAAACCGTTCCTGTTAGCCGTGTCCTGCATTCAAGTCTCCAGTCATACTGGGAGAGCGCGTTCTGCTCAGCTTTCACTGAAACTGAAATTATCGGTTTGCATTTTTTATGGAATTCCCAATGGTGCTATCACTAGCCTGACGACAATAGATGTATGTGAAGAATCTAAAAATGAAAGCTATTGTTTGCTGACCACAGATTTACTGTCTTCAAGGCCACTCCGAGTTGAATGTCACGAATCCCGCTTCCCCTTGGCAAGCACAGAGGAAGAAAGTAGCACAAACCAAACCTCATCAAGGCTGGTGTGCCTCCTGCTTCTCCAGCTGCGGGAGGAATGCCCCGCTGGTACTCAGCTAGCACCCTGGGCTGGCTCCTCATCATCCTCTCCTTCATTAATAAGCAGTCAGTGGCCAAATCGGATCACATCATCTGTGCAGTTAATTACAAGTTGGAAAATAGTCAGGGTATACACATTTTATTAGCATTTGCTGACATCTGTCAGCTATGTTGGTTAATTACTCCTCAATTTGGGTCCCAGCCTTCAACTATTTCAAGTTCTAATATATTTGACATAAACGGTTTTCAAGCCACCATTATCTGGGTTGAGTATTTTTGCCTTATTCCTATTCCAAAGTAGTCACAAATAAGTGCTGCTAGCTTTCATAGTGACATAGTTCATTCTGCAGCTAAATAAAAAAAACCGATCGTGGGGGAGGGGGGAGGTGGGCTAGAAGAGGTCAATGGGGGGGGGGGGCATATGTAACACTTGCAACAATACAGATTTTTCAAAAATAAGATAAACTGTTAACTGGCAGAGCACTATCTACCACATGATTAATTTTTTTTTTTTTTTTTTTTGGCCAATGCTTATTAAATACCTTTAGCATTACTATACAGAACATAAAGTATTCTGAACTCTCTAAATCACATGCTAAGAATATAACCCTAAAACTTTACTTCGGAGTAGAAAACAGCATTTGGCCTTTGGTTTTTATAGACTAGGTCTGGGCAGGCTGCTTGTGCTGCTTTGTCAGTAAACATGCTTCCGCCCCTGCGCTAACCCATAAGTCATTCGCGGTGGTGCGGGCAGGCGCATGGAAGAAACCGGGTGTGCAGCGGCAGAGCGGCCAGGCGGGGTGAAGAGAAAAGATCGGACAAGGCAGAGGGGCGTCGGGAGGCGCGATCGGGGGAGAAAAACGCAGGCGGGCCGTCGGACACACAGGTCGCGCTCGCACGGGTAGTCAATGGCAACGCGAACACACAATCCAAGGCAGGACGGGTAGTCAATGGCAATGCGAACACACAATCCAAGGCAGGAAGTGGGAAAATATATGGTGCTAAAAACGCCAAATGTGCCGAGTGCACTAAACCCAAGTATCTACTTTTAATCTCTCCACGCTATTACCACCTTCCGTGCCCTTAAAGAAACAAGGCTTAGAGCGACTGCGTCCCCAGACCCGCACGCAGAGGGACAGTCCGAACCCAGGCAGGTGGCTTCATGCCTCAGCCTCAAACTGCCCCCGCTGGACAGTGCGTTCTCCACGGAGGAGGACGGTGCAGGCCACTCGCACTGGCAAAGGCGCTTCGACCTGTCCCTGAGGAACTGATGATTAATCTGCAGCGACCCGGTCACCGGCCCATTTGTCATCTGCATACAACGGACCACACCGGCCTGTGGTATCCGCTGCGGTGGTGATGAGCCCTCACCCAAGTCAACGCTGAGGCTCAAAACTGTCAGCGACGCTCCCTCAGCAAAAAACGCCAATGCCCACAGGGAAGCCTGCTTCCTGCCTGAACAGGCGGCGCCTGGCCTCTTCCCGGCACCGGCACCGCTAGAACGGCCTCCTCCGAATAATGGCGTCACCTTCTTCGCACGTCCCTTCGCCTCCCCGCAGGAAACTCCCCAGGGGCAGCGGGTCAGAAGGGAACGTGGATGTGCTTGGACCGCTGAGCTCACCAGCAGACCAGCGAGTGTGCACAGCACCGGTCACGGGCCCGGCGTGACAAGGGTGCCTGCCGAGAAGGTGACTATTTGGGGTGAGGCATCTACTCGTCAGACATCGCATAGGAAGTGAGAGTTCTGTGCGGACCTGGTCAGGCGAATCAAGCAGAAAGACCAACGCCCAGGGACTTGCTTTATTCTGACTGGGAGGCACCCTAGAATCCCCTCTGCTTTCTTTCCTGTCAGTGATTCAGAGTGATTTACACTTTACACCCAGATATGGTTCTAAATTTCAGCGACCCAAAGATCTTGTTCATGAGTTGAAAGACTTAATATTGGTCAGATGTTAATTCTCCCCAAATTGATCTATAAATCCAGTGTAATCCCAATCAAAAGCCCAGCAGACCTTTTGGAAAAAATTAACACACTGACTCTAAAATCCATACAGAAGAGCAGAAATAATTTTGAAAAAGAAGAACAAAGTTGGAGAACTAATGCCACCTGATTCCAAGATTATAAAGCTACTTTAATCAAAGCTGGTGTGAAATGAGACAAATAGAACAATGGGACAAAGAGTCCAAAAATAGACCCATACATTCGTGGACAATGATTACCACGAACTGGAAATTTGGCAACTGAAGTGCTTGAATACCTACCATATGACTCCAACACTCCAATCTTACGTTTTACCCAAGAGAAAAATATATGTATATACATAAATATACACAAATGTTCATACCAGCTTTAGTTATGAGTCCAAACCTCAAAATAATCCAAATACTCATCAACATATGAATGGATAAACAAATTGTATATCCATATCATGCAGTTTTTACTTGGCAATAAAAATGAACAATTGATACATGCACCAAACATGCATGAATCACAACATAATTACGAGTAAAAAGAAAACATTATATTCCTTCATTTTCTTTTATTTTTTAAAATATATTTTTATTGATTGCAGAGTGGAAGGGAGAGGGAAAGAGAGATAGAAACATCAATGATGAGAGAGAATCACTGATCAGCTGCCTCCTGCACACCCACACTGGGAATTGAGCCAGCAACCCAGGCATGTGCCTGACCGGGAATTGAACTGTGACCTCCTGGTTCATAGGTTAACACTCAACCAGTGAGCCATGCTGGCCAGGCTACATGCCTTCATTTTAGATAAAACTCTCGAAAATACAAACTAATATAGAGTGACAAAAATCAGATCAGTGATTGATTACGGGGACATGTGCAGACAACTGATGAAGGAATTACAGATCCACTCAATGAAATGTGAGGAGAGGAACAAAGATGCTCACTATCTTGATCATGGTGGTGATTTCATGATGTGTACATATCAAAACTTACCTGACTGTACACGTTAAATATTTTCAGGTTATTGTCTATCAATTACACCCTGACAGAGCTGTAACTTTAAAAATAGTCCAGCTGCATGCTTCCATGTCTCTAGATCTATTTTGCCAGTTTATTTTATTCATTAGATTCCACATATAAGTGAGGTCAAGTGATGTTTGCCTTTCTCTGACTGGCTTATTTTAATTAGCATAATGCTCTCCAGTCTCTCCATGTTCTGAGGCTTCTCAGAGGGAAAGGGGAGGAGGGAGCAGGAAGGGATTAACCAAAGAACTTGGATGCATATATCATAACCCAGGACACAGACAACAGTGTGGTGAAGCCTGGGGCGGGGTGGAGGTGGGGAGGAGGTGATAAATGGTGGGGGCGGGGGAGGGGGGAGCAGACATCTGAAACACTTTCCACAATAAAAATAAAATTTTTTAAGTCACAATAAAAATAATATAGAATAAACTTAAAAATAAGTAAACAATAGTCCAGGAGAGGTGAGTCTGGGAGCGAATTGAATGCGTGTCCTGTTCTGATCCACTCAGGAGCTCCTGGCACACAGAGGCCCCTGGGAGGGAGGGTGCTCATACACATCGTCAGAGCTGTGTGAGCCCGCAGTTCTGTCTTCCTTTCACCAGCTGATGGCTTTAAATCATGATAATAAAACCAATGTATGAATGGAAATGTTTTATCTGTTCTATAAAGCAAACTATGATATGTCACTCAAAAGTGTATCAGATCTTAAGAAACAAATTTAAAAGGAGAATCTGTTTATCTTTCAGCCACTGTAAAGCACTAGCCAACCCGGTACACGCTGCACTAACCGGCCCCTCATGCCGCCGCCGGGCCAGAGGGCTCCCGGCAGACGGCAGGAGACAACAGGACGCGCGGACATTAGGAGGCCTCTCCCATACAGGAACCTTAGCGATCCCTGGCACCGCTGTCCTCCTGATGTCTTTCAATGAAGCCGTCAAGTTTAGCTGGAAGAGAAATGGCGCGACTGTAAACGGACAATCCTGGGAACATGTTTCCATGCGGAATCCTATTCATTGGGAATATGAATAACAACGCCGCACGGGTCTTCAGAACACATTTCTGGCTCAGTGTTCACTTTAATGCATAAAGTCAGGAGAGTGACAAGACCACACGGCGTAGCACCCGAAAAGCCCTGCGGGGGGGTGGGGGGGGCAGAGTTCCAAAAGATCCAGCGGGGAGCTGCGTTCAAATGTTACCCATGAAGCCTTGGGCAGCGTAATCATGGCCAGTCCATCCCTCCACCTGTGAGACAGGACAGTCGCACGTGCCCTCGCAGTGCCATGTCCCGGGACCGCGGGGATCCAAGGCGACGCCGGGAAGAAACGCCCGCCCCTCGCCCCGAGTCAGGGGCCGCGCTGCGGTCGTGTCAGCGCTGCCAGAGCAGTCAGTGTGGGCGCTTCTCGGCGAGCGCCGGAGCCGCACAGGGAGCTTCTGTCCGGCCGCGCGTCTACAGGCTCGCCACCGTCTCTGTGCTCCTCAGTCACAGGCAGCCTTAGTGCCGGCCTCCGATAGGGGATTGTAGGTTTCATAAGTTTCCATGTAATCTAAAGTTTTGCTTTTCATATACGATAAAATATTTGTGATATTATGCTAATTTCCTCTTTTTTTAAAGTCCAATTCAGCCTGAAACATAATCACACTGATCTTTCATTCCACCTCAAAACCCACCCCTCACTTCTGGTGTGTAACGATGTTAGGAGGTTTTTCCTTTAAGAGTTATCTATTCCTCATCACTTGGTTAGGGTGCAGACATATTCTGTTGCGTTGGACTATCTCCTTTTACCTCTGAAGGGCAGTGAGCAATAAAGGTGAAGGACTATAATAAAATCTCCTGTGTTGATTGTTCAGGTTGTATCAATCGTCTTTTAGTGCCGTAAGATGTTTGAGAAAGAAAAGCAATGTCAAGCCAGGCTGGGCTCCCCTGGATTAATGGAGGGGGGCTGCTGCCCCTTAGACTCTAAGCCAGGATTTCTGTTTAGCGTGACTCACCTATCAGATACTCTAAGTTCTGCATTTTTGTCAATAATGAAATGGAGGAATACTTTCATTAGAGAACATTCTATTGTCTCTGTAGGTTTCTGGGGAAGGTGGGTGAGCTTTTAAAAGGTAGTCCAGCCTCTTTCTGCTTGTTATTTATACTTCTAGAGCAAAGTTTCAGGGAAAGAGAAAATAAAGTGAGCATTAAGATTCTGTTCTAATTTAAATATTCTTCACAATTTAGTAGTTACTTCTTTCAAGGTTCAATCACCTTCTAAATATTACACGATAAAAAGAAGAGAAAAAAAGACGTGTTTACTAGTCAAGAACATTAATAAAAATACTTTCTAACGTATAATCATTATTTTCATTTTCTATTTAAAATTTTTCATTTTTTTTATCATCTCATTTGCCAAATTTCAACCTTCATTGATTAGAAACACAGAACTCCTTGCATACAAATTTATTCAGGTTTGCAAACATTAAATCATCATTAGATTAGAATGACAAGCATGACAAAATTAATACTCCAGAAGAGTTCAGGGAAATATAAAATCTAAAATGTATTGAATTAGGTTTTAAATTGAAGTTTAAGTTCATACAAGTTTAAGTTCAATGAAAACTAATATTACACACCTTTTAATCAATTATCTCATAATCATCCCCCCCTGAATCCTTTAATTTACCAAGAAAACCTATCTAAAAAGTTTTCTAGAATCAGCCATAATATACCACTGAAATGCAAATTGAATCTAAGCTTCCATTAAATCCATCAACTGTCACCAGACCTCAATTCATCCAGTCACTTTACATGAGTGAATGTGAAGTGTCCTGAGTGCTCATTAGTGTTACAATTAAAATCAATATTGTATGGAAAATAAAATGGCATAATTACTTGGAACCATTATGGATCTTAAACTCCTTAAAATAATTTCCTATGCAAGTCACATGACACTAAGCTCATTTACAACCTTAAATATAATTTAGAACTAATTTCCAAAGCTAACATTTAGTCAAGAGCAACAGGCCTATCTTTTAAAATATTTTTAGTGAAGAGGAAAACCAGTGTCGGTTCCATGATACAATCTGTGGTTAACCAGTGATTCAGGGGCGAGGGCAGGTCTGGAAATACGGGTTGGGAGTCATCCTAAATCCGTAAGAAAGAGTAAGGTCCCCAGACGGTGAATACAGACAGAGCGGAGAGGAGGGGCAAAATGGGATCCACACAGAGACTTGACAATTAGGAAAAATCTTCAAAAACTGACCGAATCGTGTGGTGAAAGCCTAGTGAGGGGAAGGGGAGGGCGGGGAAGGTCAATGGGAAAAAAGGGACCGTCTGTAATTCTTTCAACAATAAAGTTAAAATAAATTTTTAAAAAACTGATCTAGAAATTTAGCCCATCATCTTTCCTCCAAAAATAATCCCTGTGGAACAAAAGGACACGAATGTACATTTCCATAAAACGGGTGAATTCTAACCCGAGTCTGAGCTTTCTGAGGGTCCACGTGGAAGCAACGGGACTGCCCAGGGCGTGCCCTGCTCTCCCGGTGATGCTGACCTCCTTGCGGCCTGTGCTGCTGCCCAGCAGGGGCCACAACTCAGAACCCCGAGAGCTGACAGGTTTGGGTGGTGATGGCCACGCTCACACTTCACGGTGGTAGCTAGGACCCCCCCAGGTGGAATCCCAGCTTGGTGACTGAGCTGGGCCTGGAGGAGCTACTCACACCTCAGCCAGAGCTGCCCATCTGTGAAATGAAGACTGTGGCTGTGGGGTGGGGAGGATCAAAATGAATAAATGTAATAAGTGGTAGCGGTAAGTGATGGCACCCCCGCATCCTCCAAAAGAAGTGGGGGGCACTTCCTCAGGGTAAGTACAAGGTGGCATCGCTAGGACACTTGTCCTCAACAAAATTAACAGAGAGAGGACCTGGGTAAAAGCTCCACTGGCGCGCACAAAAATCAAAGGGGACAAAGTGGAAATTCTCTTACAGCCCCCTAGGGAAAGAAAAATCAAATTAACACGCGCATCTGCATTAAATGAGACTTTGAAAATATGTTTTCCTAATCTTCCCTCCATCACACTGGCTCCCTGACCTGGTAAGGTGAGTCGCACTGCATGCACTTTCTAATTCCAGGTCTTCAAAGAGGAAGAAAAAAAAATCACAAAATAGCCCAGAATTACGCAGAAACAGCTTATAAGAGGGACTCATATCACCAACCTGTGTGGCCAGTGGTTGAGGGTTTGATTCCCAGGCGCACATGCCCGGTTGGAGGCTCAATCCCCAATAGGGGGCGTGCAGGAGGCAGACAATCAATGTTTCTCATCATTGAAGTTTCCATCCCTCTCTCCCTCTTCCTCTTTCTCTCTGAAATCATAAAAAATAAAAATTAAAAAATAAAAAGATGGACCCATATGTACGGATTTTGCCTCTCGCCTGTTATTTTTCCTTTAGTAAACCTCCTTCAATGAACTGCTTAAAGGGAACATTGCTTTAAATGGCCCGACACAGGGGGTAACAACTCCTAACACTTCCTTAATGCATTATAGTGTTTACACGCCAAGCAACCTACTGAACAGAAGTTAAACCTATTAATAAACCATTAAGTTCACAGAAAACTTCAATGTAAACCTGTGTTTACAACAGAAACGTGTGACGTCACCGGCAGCTTGCACATAATCTCTAAGGCTGTCGAGCTTGTGATATATAAGAGCCGCGTTAAAGGCGAGATTCCTTAAGTTCACCAGAGTATCTTTTTCCCTGCGAGGCACTGACGACTGTTCTTAAAAATGTTCTGAGTCAGCTGAGCTGGAATCGCAAAAAGATTTCTAACATGTTTGTATTTGATGCTGGTCCCTGAAGGCTGCCGCACAGAGATTAATGGTTTCTTGGCCGAGCAGTCTGTAACACTGCCGTTCGCTCGAACGTTGTGCTGGAAATATTTTCCCATTTAATGTAAACCTACTGAAGAGGGAGAGAGGAAGGAAGAGAAGGTCAGAGAAAAAGATAGACGGAGAGGGAGAGGGAAAAAGAGGGGGAGGGGAGGGGGAAGAGGAGGGGGAGAGGGGAGCTTATTAATATGAGAACTCGCCTTACTTTTCTCAGAGAAAAGAAATAACCTACCCCTCCTCTCAGCTGAAATGACTTCAACCAAACTCGCACACACCCCCTGAAGTGGCTATAAATCGGAAATGGCGATGGCGGAACACTTGTCGTATCACAAAGGGCTGTGAAATTCTCTGGCTTCACATTCATGTGAGGCTGAAAGCGAGGCCTGAAGCAGCTAACCAGACAATGGAGGCGAAGGCGGGCGCCTCTGGCCGCCACCTGGTCCCACTTGGGCTCCACGCTGTGCGGTCACACTTGGAACCCACTGGTCAGCATGACTGATGCTGCTGGACTCTCTGGGGGGCATGTTTTGCCATCAGCATGAGACTTTGGGAAAACCTCCCTCTGAAATAAATGGAAAACCAGCTTAACTCAGCTAGAAATCTCCACGCCAATATAAAAGACTCCTAAAGAAGGTTCTAGTCACCGTTTGCTGTGAATGAGTGTTTTCACGTCTTAGTAATAGGATGCTATGAGTCACGAAATTCTTTCTGGGAAAGGCAGGCTGGTTCGGGGGGTGTCTTTCAGATGCAGAGGAAGAAACTTATTTGGGGGCCGTAAGCAAGTCCTGCCACCAGAGCTGGGGGGGAAACTGGGCCTGCAAAAGGAACGCGGGGCAGCTGCCGCCTGCTCCACCTCGCAGCCGGCCACTCCCCGCTCTGACAGTCGGGGTGCAGGCCACACTGACACGTCCACACTCCTGGGCTCGTAAGAGTCGAGTCCGGCCGATGTCTCTAGCCACTGAATCTCTGCGCTTCAAGAGTTCCTCTTTAAAAACCTGGCAAAACACCTCCCTTTTAAGTAACGAGGGCTGGTATGTAAATTCAGCATAAATACATGACAAAGTACTACTTCTTCCCACTACTGTCATCCTGAGCTCGTTTACGTGTTAGCTGCTAGGGCGTTCTGTCCTCGGGAGAATGAATGCACACGTGTTCCGAGTAGGCATGAGCCTGGCGCCCCACAAATCAACGTCCCCCTCGGCTACAGCACAGCCTGCCCGAGGAGGACCGGGAACGGCCTCCGGTGGTCCTGACGGCACAGATGACACGGCCGTGTGAACGCCGACTCAGCACCAGTGTCAGTGTGCACACCGATATGGCGAGGCCCACGGCAACAAATGGCGAGAATACGGCAAAAATGGCCCCTCATCCTCATCCTCATCCTCGAAATAATTCTCCGACGTCCAGGGAGCAGGATGCTGTGTTCACTGCAGCCTGCAGGACACTGTGCTTAAACGGCTTCACATAGATTTACTGGCCTCTCGTCATATTCTAAGAGAGAATTTTTTTCTCTATCCAATGGATGTCCTTTTTTTAACTGATGTGCATAAATTTAATTTTGTCAATTAATCACAGTTTAAAAGATTGAGAAGTTGAATCTTAAAGGAATTGTAGGGAGGATCATTTCATAAACCACAGTCTTCTCACAGTAAAAAAACAACAAAAACAAACAAACCAACAAAAACACTCCTTATTTGTACAAAACCTTTCTTCTTACTCAGAGGGCTCAATTCGGGAGGTAGCTATGTCTTATCAGGTAGACCCTAGTTCAGGGGTGGGCAAACTTCTTGACTCGAGGGCCGCAATGGGTTCTTAAACTGGACCGGAGGGCCGGAACAAAAGCATGGATGGAGTGTTTGTGTGAACTAATATAAATTCAAAGTAAACATCGTTACATAAAAGGGTACGATGTTTTTTTTTTAGTTTTATTCATTTCAAACGGGCCGGATCCGGCCCGCGGGCCGTAGTTTGCCCACGGCTGCCCTAGTTGCATATGAGCCAGCAGACAGGGCAACGGCTTATCTCAAGGTCACAAAGCCAGTCGGTTGCCAAGAAGCTTGCATCTTGGAGCTCCACAAGCCAGGAGGCGGGCGTGCAGGACTGTGTGCTCAGGGTCTAGACCCGTCAACGGACAGAGAAGAACAAAGCTTTTTCACGAGTCAGAAAGGACGTTTGCTCCAAGTGACGTCACAGCCAGAGCGTCGCAGAGAGGCAGCTGGCCAGAGACGAGCCAGATGAAGAGCCGCCCTGAGTATCTGGCGGAGTTCCGGTCCCGGTCCCGTGGGCCCGGGATTCTGACGTGAAGTACCTACCACAGCCTCAGAACCGGTATCTTTCCAGTCGGCAGAGTCTGTTTCCGTTACTTCTATCAAAGGAACTTCAGCCCGGCCGGCGTGGCTCAGGGGCTGAGCATCGACCTATGAACCAGGAGGTCACAGCTGGGTTTCCGGTCAGGGCACCTGCCCTGGGTTGCAGGCTCGATCCCCAGTAGGGGGCGTGCAGGAGGCAGCCCATCAATGATTCTCTCTTATCCTTGATGTTTCTGTCCCCTACTCCCTCTCCCTTCCTCTCTGAAATCAATAAAAATGTATTTTAAAAAGAAAAAGATTTCAATCACCGATTAAGACAGTCCCAATCCATAAAAACAAGCAGGAATGCATATATGGTCAGAGAAAGGGAACGTAGAATACAAGTAACTTCTCTTTTTTTCTCAAATTTAACAGACCTGAGAAGTGATTCGCTGAAAGGGCTGCTTCTCTTATACACACAGGGCTGAAGACAGGCACCACTCCTGCCGGATGAACTCAGCTAACCCGCACCAGCGCTCCGTCCCCAGCGCGGGGCTCACGGGAAGGGCTGCCCTCCGGTGCGGAGCAGAGTTCCCAGGATCCCCAGCTGGGACTCGAAATGCAGTATTTTATATAACAATGACATGCATTTTTTAAATCCAGAAAAAAATGTATGGAGAGATAAGTACAGCCACAGAGACAGAGACATATGGGCGTGCGTACACAAATAGGCTTTTGCGGTGTGGCCCAAGTGCCAAATCACATTTCCAAACACGTTTTCTACAGAAAAGTGCACTTTGAGGTCCATGTAATGGCCTTAGTTCAAGATCAAAGATGAGAAATATGCTCCCTAAGTATCTTTCTTTTAATAATGTTTTAGTCTGGTACTTTTCTCTTAAGAGCTGTGTGATATATCAAAAGGAGCCTGGGCTGCAAAAGAAAATTTCAGCTTTACCACTAACTTTTTTAAAATATATTTTTATTGATTTCAGAGAGGATGAGAGAGAATAAGAATCATTGATGGGCTGCCTCCTGCACGCCCCACACTGGGGATCCAGCCCGCAACCCGGGCCTGTGCCCTGACTGGGAATCGAACTGTGACTTCCTGGTTCATAGGTCAACACTCAACCACTGAGTCACGCCAGCTTTACCACTAGTTCTATTAACATAGGAGAGTTACTTAACTTTTCCGATTCTCACTATAACCCCTGCTAACCAGATTTTCATGAGAATTACAAAATTCATAAGGAAAAGCCATGCACAAGGCCTGGCATTTTAGAGACTAAATAATGCCTCCTTTTTTCTTTAATCGTATTTTTTCTCAGCCTTCAACATCCCAGGCCTAACCACCAGCCCTTTAGTCTGCCCAGGTCCCAGCTCTCCCTGCCTGGCCAACGTGAGATGCTCCTAAATGGCCCCCTGAGCCCCGGAAGCTGAGCTGCACCTCAGAATGAGCCCGACTCGGACTCCACTCCTCGATGAGGCTCCTGCCGCCCCCCGCAGAGCGGAGCGGAGACTGTGACGCTCAGGCCCGGGATCGCCCCCACAACCAGGTGTCTCCACAGGCAACTATTTCGCAAACGGCCCCTGGGACCGTCCTTTCCTTCTCGGGGCCTTTTGATTTGTTCTGGGTTGGTCCCCCTTTCATTCCAAGGCTGAGGATCCTGATTCTCCCAAAAACCACCACCTCATAGATGGTCAGGTGTGGCACCAGCTTCCAGAAGCTTCTACAACAACTCATTGTTCACATGAGCTCTGGCCTCTGGCAAATTTACATGGTCAGCCCGGTCAGGCAGCGACAGAGTCCCTCCAGAGCTATGGGCTTAATCAGACACGCTCATGGCCTCTTTAAAAAGACACTTCACTAGTAATGCAGACTCCGTCAATATGTCTTTGACAGAAACATCAAGAGACAGGCTGTACCTCCTTGTAACACTGACGGCCAGAGACACTGAAAAGGTGAGGTGACCGGCTTCTGACACTGCTGGGCTATGGGGACTCCGTCTCTCTGTTTGTAAACTGGCCATCGCATGCAGGCTGTCCCTGTGTTGGACAGGTCTGACACGTCTACATTTCAGTTACCACGTTCTGGTTAAATAACACCGTTCCCCCAATAACGGGATTCAAATGCCAGTCATACGGTCTACGCCTGTGACTACTGACAGGAGACCAGCCTCGCCACCAGCTCAGGCCACAGCCCCCGCAGCAGGACCAGGGGTGCGCCACGCCCGTGCCTGGCAGCGATGGTGGGCAGCACGTTGGTTCACCCTGACAGCCGGTGTGGCACCGTGCTGCCTCCTCTCCCAGCGACAAACCCGCCTGGCATCTTACAAAAGCGGGCGCCCTCAGGGGGTATTGGCCCGAACAAGGATGGAAGCGCAGCGAAGAGACCAGCAGAGGCAAAACGGGCCCGTGAACAGGCAGCCAGGGGCCGAGAGAGGAGGCAGCGGCCGGGAAGGCCCGCAGCTGCTGTGCGGGCTCAGTGCGCGGACACGGGGACGGGGATGGGACAGGGACGGGACGGGACGGGGACGGCAGCTCATCACCAACAGCGCAAACGGAGGGAGACGCCCGGAGTGATGCCCGCAAGAACCTGCCTGTGAAGACCCTCCAGGGAGATTCCATCGCACTGGCAGCCAGAGGGGAAGGCGCTGGAAGGAGGACGACCATTCCCAAGGCACCGAACGGCGCTCCGGTCGCCTGTTCCACACGGGGAGGGAGGCAGGCGCTGCTTACCGCGCCCGGACAAGGTTTAATGCCCCGTGTTCCCACGGCCTTCCGCCAGAGCCCTGAGCCAGCACGGGCTTCAGTTTGTTCATGTCCCTGCTCACTGATGACAACTGAGAGAACGTTTAATGTTCTAACGAAAAGTTGCAAAGGTCCCGGGACGGCTGGACCGATGCTTACTCAGACCATCGGGCGTGGCCCGGCCCCACGGTCGCCATGCGCCCCACGCGGCCTGCACGGTGAGGCTGAGTGAGAAGCAGCAGATGTTCACAAAGGGCCGTGGGAGAGGCGGCTGGAAGGTCAGCAAAGCTACACCCTGAAGACCTGGCGCCTTTAATGCTGAACAGCCGTGACCAGGGCCTGGTGGACGACGGGAGCCACAGAGGCGCCTAAGGAGAGTGGCGCAGCGAGAGCCGCATCTCACGCAGCTCACTGGTCCTACAGGAGAACTTCACTGAAAGAAGCGCTAAATGATTAACCAGAGGACAGGAGCCGCTGCCCTAAGGCTGGGACCCTCCGGATGGAGACGCCGCCTCCAAGAAACATCTCGGGCAGAGCTGACCGCGGTGGTAGCCACTGAGGCAGGCGTGGAGGAGGCTGCCGGGGTCTGCCAGGCTCGCGCAGGCTGGCATTTGTGGACTGCCTCGTGCCTCGTGCCAGGTACCATTCTGAGGTCTTGTATCTACGTGTGAACGCATCTGACCCTCCTGATGAGCTTAGGAGGTAGGTCCTGTTATCGCCGTCATTTAGAGAGAAGGACAATGAGGCACAGAAAGGGGAGGATGTTACCCAGGGCCACACAGCTGACCCATCTCCACACTCCGAGCTCTCTCGTGCTGCCCTGCCTGTCCCCCCACCCCCCCCCCACCACCACCACCACCTACCAGGCTGCTGCCCTTTTGCCAGTACTGACTGAGCGCGTACTAGGCGACTCGCACTGTCCTGCTCTTCTTACTGCTGTGAAAGTTCCGTTTAAAACTGCCCGGGTCAACTGCTTATCTCCTGGCCTACCATTTCTTCCTTAACGTTAACTGCTTGAGTCTTACAATTGCCTTAACCCAGAGAAAGATAAAGGACGGGCCATTTATTGGAAAAGGAAATAATGTAACTTCATGCATTTTATAACCCTCTACCGATAAGCTGCCATTTATAGATCAAAATTTTCGTGAGGGGAGAAGTGGGGGTGAAATCATGTTTCAAACCACTTGACTTCCAGCTTTCCATCCCCCGTGGGCTCTGCTCTCCCCTCTCATCTGCATCTTCCAGAAGGAAACCCTGTTAGGAAAGAGTCTTAAAGGTCCCGGCTGGATGTCGGGGTACGTCCCCGGGACTTCCCATAAAACGCTGCAATCCGCAAATGTCCTAGGAACGACTGCCTTTTCCATCCACTTATGTTCCCTAGTTAGCAGCACATTTCATCATAAATACCTTTACAATTAAATACGTACCATTTCATTTTCTGGTTCCTGCCTACAAGGTAGAGACAGTTGCTTTGGTCATTCCCATGAGTGGGATTCCCACTATATAAACTTGTTTTCTACTCTGACTATTATCCGAGTTATTTATTGAGTTGTATAGGGGATCCAGGTGAACTCCAGAACGACCTCGCAGAAGAAAAACAAATCTATCATGCTGGCATTAAGTTATATTTCACTTACTCGGTTTATGCCAAAATACAGAAAATTGGTAGGAGAGACAATTTCAATGGGTTACCAAAAAGTCACTCAGAAATCAATCTCCCACTCTTAGATTTATACTGAGAGGGAAAAGTAGGCATTCAATCCTTGATTTATGCCAGCCATTCATAAAAGGCCCCATAGATAAGGGCCATAAATTTGCTCTCTGTCGAAGTGTGAATCACTGCTACAGGGGATAACGCAGGCCTGCCTCCCATGACCGCTCAGCAGCGTGAGGGGGGAAAGAGTAGGCAGCTTTAGTTTAGTGGTTCCTACAACTTTTCTACCACTTGCCAAAAAGCTGACAATTTTATAACTCCCAAGAATGGACAAAGACCTCCAGGATTAAATATTTTTTTCCGCATAGGGGATAGAACTATGTAAATTACTACACACTTGATTTAGCTAGAAACGGCTTTAACCAGCTGTAACTACTTCAAAATATAAAAAATACTTTCCTGCCCATCTTCAATATTTTCCATTTTATTTTTTAAGAATGAAATGTGTTAACTATAAATATACTTTGTTTTTAAAGGAAAATTCCTAGGAAACTAAACCAAAAAAAAAAAAGAGTAATGGTTTTACTTATTTTACTCTCTATTATTTACAGAGAATATCATATTAGAAAATGCTACAAGGCTGAATTACAATTTTCATCGCAAAGGAACTGATATAGCGTCCGTCTGATCTTCTGGCCCATGGTTCCCCGAAGGAGTTTTCCTAATCCATTCAGATATCAAAACCTATTCCTAAGCTCCATGTTACAATATTACCCAGAAATATACTTCCTGTATGTTTAACATTACCTGTATGGAAAATAAAAATGAAAAAATATTTTTAAAAATTGGCTCCATGATGAAAACACAATCAGGGCTTATCAATTGACTTTTCATTCCTGTTTTTATGTTCTCACTATTCCCAAAAATCCTTCATAGAAAATCATAGGAACCTGCTTTCTCACGAAATTCTCCCTGTTGCAGATTCAATTAGCCTGCTCTGCACTCCCTTTGCTCGGCCGATATGCCCAGAAGTTCATTATTTTTTTTGACAGGAATCCTGAAAATTAACTGCATATTTTCCTCTTTCAAAGACAGAAAACTCGGATCCTGATTCCTTAATAAAAACTTTACTCTCCTTTACCATCTGGCGTAAACCAAGCCAACTGCATTGGCCATAATGAAGAGTGTAAATTATTGGAATCGTTTGTGCTTAAATTTTCTTAGGGAAGGATGACAGCTCTCACCACCCGATTTATTCTTTTCTCTTTCCATGCTGGATGAACAATAATTTCCTCCAAATCTTACTGATTATGACAATGCCCTGCACTTTTCCATTTAAGAGTAAGGGAGAAATTGTATGAAAAACACTTTAACATTAATGTATCTCTCATATTAATGAATGCTTATTAAACTTTAGCAGATATATAAAACTGACCTGCCAATTAATATCCCTGACAGCATGCAGGGTAAACTGAGAAAAATAAAGTATTTAGCACAGGACTTTGAAATATTTTATAAGTGCTATTTTTATGATGACTTTTTAAAATCAGATTAATTGTTTCTGGTATTTTTCCCTGGAACTGACAGTATATCATATTTGTATCATTTCCCACACCTAAATATCCTCACTTTAACCCCCACTTTTCATTCCTGACCTGGATTTTGCCAGAATAGATTTTTCAATCAATTAATTAGAAATGCATGTGAACTCAAGAACTATAGGTTAAAAAAGACAGAAAAACCTCCATTGTTATTTTAAAAAAAGAATTTTTCATGTAATACATCCATTTAGCTTCACAACCTATTAACAATTATTTAGATTCAAGTTCCATTGGTTGCATACAAATTCTTTCTTATTGTGGTATGTGGATTTTCAGCCTTGATTTTGCTACTATCTTCAACATATTCTTAATTTTTTCCTGAAAGGATTAATGATAGAACAATGGCATGACTGCAGAGTAGTTTGGCTGGGTATAGAATTCTCACGTCTCTCTGATTTTTGTCCACTTAAGGTAACATGTTTTCTTCTGATTACATAATGGTAGAATTTTCTATTCATTTTGAAATTCAGAAGTCTCATTAGAGATATGTCATAACATATTATATGCCTACTGTTGCTCATCAGGCCTTATGTCTGCAGATCCACTATTTGATTTTTGAGCACCATCCAGTCTGTTTCGTTCTCCCACTCAGCAACTACACTTTACATGTCCAAGAATTCTATCCCACATCAGATTGTTTCCCTTTGATATCGGTCTCTTCTTATGCTATAGATTTATCACATTGCAAATTTCATTAAAAACGTATTTATCAGGCCTGACGGGTGTGCTAGTGTTTAGAGCATCGGCCTGTGCACCAAAAGGTCCTGGGCTCTATTCTCAGTCAAGGGCACATACTCAGGTTGCAGGTTCAATCCCTGGCCCCAGTCAGGGTGCATGCAGGAGGCAACCAAGCAATGTGTTTCTCTCGTGTCATGTCCCCCACGCCCCCACCCTTCCTTCCATTCTCTCTAGAAATCAATGGAGAAAATACCCTCCAGTGAGGAGTAACCAAAAAAAATTAATTATCAGGTCTCAGCTTAAAGTTATTCCCATAGCACCCAGGGCGGATGCAAACTAAAACCTAGGTTTATCTAGTTTTTACTCAGGCTCGTCATTAAAAAACGGGACGCGAGGAAGTGGTACTTAGATTCCACAGGGGAGGCTCAGGCACACCAGGGATCTTGAGCTGAATGGCTGAGACATTATGTCAAGAACTCTGCCCACTTTCCAAGAGTCTCACGGCCCAGAAATCAGGAAGGAAAGACACAGCCCCTGGAGCGGCTGAGGACAGGTCCTCAGAAACGCCCAGCACTCCAACTGCCATCTTTGCAGCAGGGGAGGGGCACGTGTCTTTTGTGAAACACCCCTTGGCAAGTCCACAAGAACGCCCAACAGGAGCTAATGGGACGCTGCCCACTGCCTAGAGCAGCCGTGGGCAAACTACGGCCTGCGGGTCGGATCCGGCCCGTTTGAAATGAATAAAACTAAAAAAAAAAAAAGACCGTACCCTTTAATGTAATGATGTTTACTTTTTGAATTTATATTAGTTCACACAAACACTCCATCCATGCTTTTGTTCCGGCCTCCGGTCCAGTTTAAGAACCCATTGTGGCCCTCGAGTCAAAAAGTTTGCCCACCCCTGGCCTAGAGTCTTTAGCTCTGGACATTCGTGAAATATAGAAAATTTCCCTTCTCTCTTGATTTCATTTCACAATATAACCAGTTTACATATGCTACCTCAATGGTGAAAATTAATTATACTTTACACATCTAAACTAACATAAACACTATGAAAATTTTAAATTATTCACAAAATGATAGGTCAAAAAATATAAAAAATATAAAAATGCAGTTTTAAAATATTTGGTAATTGTGAACATCACAATTACTCAGTGACAAACAATAATTTTAACATAGAAATAACAAAGATGAAAGTGCAGAGAAGGAAATTTGTTGTAAAAAACATCACAGATAAAAGGCTTTAATTTATTCTTTCTCCTTTGGCCTACTGCTTAAGCAACAATGCAATAAAACAGTCCACGTATTGTGCTTGAAAAAGAAGTGTTCTTGAGATGCAGTAAATCCTTCCATAAGGATTGTCTTTATGTCAAAATGAATGAGACAGCATTCAGTTTCTCAAAAAACAAACAAACAAAATCACAACTTATCAGAATTCTACTTACTATTGAGCCACTTACCCAGGTCTACAAAGGACAAAGTTATCACAAAATTAAGGAAATCCTCCCCTCCCTCATCTCCAAAAGACCCGCCAAGTTATGAAGAGCTATGATGGAGCAGACACAGACATGTCACACACACAGGAGAATCTCATTAACGCCTACCTATTCAAGGACCTCCTCTACGTTCAGTAAAATGATTACTGCTCTGAAGGAAAAATTAATGAGAAAGGAGAAAATGCAGAGATCAGAAGGCCTTCTCTGCTGCTGGCAATCCTTCAAACTGTGCAAAATAAATGCTATTTCATCTAACCCGCAAAAACCTTTTCAGTTAAACAATACTTTCAAATTCACCAAGCCAAAAGTATAATGGGAAAATTTTAATGCTACGATGACAATCCTGTTAATCCTGTTATTATTTTTACTAACACTTTCAAACTTAAAGGAAATCAAATTGAATATTAAATAGCGTTTTATTTTGTTTTCACTCTAAGGCAGTGGTTCTCACCCCTGGCTGCACATTACAATCACCTGGGAATCTTTCTAAAATCCTGATTTCTGGGCCTCATCCTCCGGAAATTCTGTTTCTTTGTTACTAGTGCTGTGTCCCCACCCCATAACAAAGAAACAGAATTTCCAGAGGATGAGGCCCGGAAATCAGGATTTTAGAAAGATTCCCAGGTGATTCCAATGTGCGGCCGAGGCTGAGAACCGCTGCTCTGGGGCATTCCCCTCTGTGCAGTGAGTACAGAAGGCTCTCCGTTCGGAAGTGTGAGCGCCAGAGAAACACTTGCAAACCCCACGGCGCAGGCGCGGAGGCACGCTCACAGCCACAGAGCTTGGCGCCTTTCTCACGGCTGCCTACTTCTGAGTCACCGGCACCTCTCCAGCGGCTTTGCGTATTTCCAATTTCCTATTTATCTTTGCTTTGCCGCATTTCGCCCTTCTGCCTGTGGAACTCCTAGGCAGGGTCGGGAGCAGGCCACGCTGAGCTTGGTCTGTTCCCTGGAGAGAGACCTAATTCTCTTTTAGCGGCACAGCGCACTTCCGAGCGCCGGGAACTCCAGCACGTGGTGACGCACAGGCATTTACCAACTTAAAAGCAGATTACGCGCCAAGTGTTCGTGGGAATCAGCTGGCAGAACCAGGAACATCCTTTCCCACGCCTCCGCTGTGTGAAGGGACCAGGGCTGCTGAGCTGCCTGCAGTAGCTGAGTCCACGTAAAGCTCCCGTGACAGAAGAGCCCACGGAGCCGCCGTGGCGAACGGACAGCTGCCCTGATGTTTCTCTAGGCACACCTGGAGCAGGTGCGCTAGCATCAGGGGTGAGAAAGCAAACGCAGGACGACGGTGGCATCAATGAGCACTGACTTGCTGGTCGGGGCCCGCAGAGATCGGGACGTCCCAGCAGGGCAGTGTGTGGGGATGAGCCGGAAGGCCCAGGGGCCAACGCCAGTCCCCCGCCACACACCCCTCACACACACACACACACACACACACACACACACACCCGTCCGCTCTGAGCGTCCGTTTTCTGACCAGGGGAAAGGACAGGGCCGCTCCCTCTCAGGCTCGCTGTGAGGAGGAATGACAGTGCACTGCCCGCTGTGCTGTGTGTATCTGTGGCTATGACGGCTTTTCATACGTAGAACAAACCAGGACCAAGCACAGCACAGCCCCTGGGCCTGCCCAGGGCGCCGCCCACAACACTGTCTGGAAGGATTTGCACTGAATGTCTTCGCCAGGCCAGCTCTTTGATGCAGGGCAGGCAAAAGAAGGCTGACGGCTGCTCATACGGAAAACAATGCAATAATTAATAAATGACATTAAGAATAAACTCTGTTTCGCATATTCCCAATTGTAAACCTACTTTTGCCCCACCTGTATCACCAAGGGAAACGAAAACACGTTTTCACAGAAACCTGGACATGAATGTTCACAGCAGTGTTGTTCATGATAGACAAGAAGCAGAAGCCGCCCAAACGTCCATCGGCTGGTGAACAGACAGATAGAACATGGTGTATCCAGACAATGGAGTATTACTCAGCAGTAAAAGGAAAAGACTGCATTGATGCTGCTGCATTGATGAGCCGGGGAAACTTGATGCTAAGGGGGTGGGGGAGACACAGTCACAAAACGCCACACCCTGTGTGCTTCCATTGATAAGAACTATCCGGAAGAGGCAAAGTCATAAAGACAGAAAAGCAGATTAACAGCTGCCAGGGGCTGGAGGGAGGGGAGACTAGGGAGTATTTCTAACCAGTCTGTGGGATTTCTGTCTGAAGTGATGAAAGCGTTCTGATTAGGTGGTGGTGGTGTTTGCAATCCTTCCAAATATGCTAAAAACCACCGACCTGCCCACTTTTAAATGGTGAATTTCATGGTATATAAAGTGTATCTGAAAAAAAAAAGCTCTAGCCTGTAAACTTCCCCAGGATATGAATTGTGCTATCTTTCCATTCCCCCCAAATATCGTGTGTACTAGTGTAGTAGGTTCTAACTTATATTTGCTGCACCAATATTATGGGCGCCAGGCATCTCATCAGGGCAGGCTCACTGTGAACTTCATCCCTTACTGCGATGACATGTAAGTCTTACTGAAGTGGGTAGAGGCCGTCCTATCGCAGCTGAGAGAGTGGCCAGGTTCTGGATGTTCGCAGTGTGCCAGCTTGTAAACATGATGAAGAAAACTGGCAAAAAAGGAAGGTGGGAAGCGTGGGCAGGCTGGGGCTTCGAGTCTGTGCTGTCCGGGGTCCTGAACTTGGCACCATAATCCTCCCACCCACCACCCACACAGGCGCACAGACGGTCTGAATTGCAGAAAAGCCTGGTTTTATTATATAAAAGAAATTACACTAGGAAAACGGCAATTTACCGAGTCTGTTTTCTATTTTTTATTAAGTCTGAAACAACACACTAACAACGCACATCATGTTGTGTCAGATAAACTACGTTTTGTAAATACGAAGTAAGCTGCATGGACAGGCCATTCAATCCTTATGTAAAGGGCATTTATTAAGGACCAACTATCCAGGGCAGTGGGCTCACGTCTGGTGAACAAAGTCCCTGCCACTGCGGAACCTCACAGACACAGACGTTCCCCGAGTTAAACATCCGACGCCATAGCGTGCTGCTCTCGAGTTACAGATAAGTCATTTCTTAATGTGGAGAGAGCAGGCACAGCGAATACAGGAAGAGTGAGGGCAGCTGGCCTGAACAGGAGAACGCACTGCACGCGGGGAGCTTCCCCAGGTTAGCAGCGCACGGTCCATCCTTACAGGGCGGTGCGTCGACGGCAGCTCAGACCTGCTGAGGAGCGTGCAGATACCGGATAGCTGAGCTCTGCAGCTGGGTCTCTAATAAGCTGACAAGAGGCAGACACCGCTTGCTAGCAGAACACTCCACTGATAACCCATAGGAGCTAGAAAAGGGGAGGATTCAAAAGAATAAATAGAAGCTCCAAAGCTGAGCTCCTGATTCATCGATATCACTGTCACATGTTCCTGTTTCTTATCACTGTTCTGACAGTCACTTGTTTTGAGCTCCACGCGGATATAAATCTCATCCGTTAACGGCAGAGAGTGACTCTGACTCAGATGCCTTTTCTCCGGTCTCCTTGCCCTTCACCTCCACCCAGCACTTGACGGCGTCCACAACAGGTCCTTTCTGCAGCTCTAAATGCAGAAGCAACAGCATCTTCCCTTTATCCTCGCTCTCTCGCTCTGCTTTGTTCCATGTGGATCTTTCCTTCTCTCCTTTTGTTCTTCCCTGGTAGCTCTCAAATGGCAAACCTCATCCTCATCTTCCTGTCAGACTTCTCTCTTCCAGCGACAACTGTCACCAAAAAGCTCCCCTCACGGCGTCTGAAAGGCCGCTGTCCATGTGACACTCCACAGCTTCTGTGCATTAGGTATCGACCCCTCTCTCCTCTACACCCCGCAGCCTCCACGGAAGATGCCATTTTCACAGGAGAGAGTCGGGCATCGTCAGGAATACGGTTTGGCCCGGGTTCAACTTCTGACTCTTCCCCTTACTAGTCACGGGACCTTTGGCCGAGGACATTAACTTGCTTGGGCCACAGCTTCCACTTCTATAAAATGCATAGAATACCTCTCTCCACAGAGATGATGCGTTAAATTGTGCTGAAGACAACGAACATCGAAATATTAGCTATGTGCTGGATACCGTCACGCATTGCAGACATACTCACTCCTACTATTATGCCTCTTGCACAGAGAGGCAGCTCAGGCACAGGCATCAGACATCATGTGCGTACAGCCCTTCTCACAGCAGCTTACAGGCATTCAATAAACACTGGCTGCCCTATGCATGCCCTATGCTGCCACTCAAATACACAGCCCATCAAATACCTATCTTCACTCACTTCAACTCCGATACAGGCTTCCCACACGTTGCTGCACCGACATAAATGTAAGATGATCGAAAAACCAACTGCATTTCATTCCACCCCCCAGTACCACCACCACCACCTACTCCTCTTGGCTTCTTTCCCGGGGTCAGCGGGCACCCGGGGCTGACCGCACAACTGCCCCACGCTCTCCTCTGCTGCGCTGTCCTCCGCCCGCTCCAGTCTGGGTTCTTCCTACTTCCACTCCTCTTGCCTCCTTTCCACGGCCTGTCCCCCTGTCCTGACAGAGGGGTGGATTCTGGAGCCAAACAAACTCTACTAAATGCATGCTTCTGGAACCATCTATCTTTCCCATAGTTTGATGAGAACAGGAAGCAGCCACACCTCATAGTCCCTCCCTAAAGGCCTCCGGAAGGCAATGGAGGGAGGAAGGCCAGACCAGGCCACCCGACTGCGCAGGTGTCCAGACCACAGCCACGGGGCCAACGTGATCCGGCGGCATCGGTGCTCAGAGGAAGCAAGTGCACTGTTCAAATGGCCTCGAACGCACCCAAAATAAAAACGTAATGAAATCTTAAGAGAGACCGTCATAAGGGGAAAGTCAGTGAAGGGGCGGAAGACTGGGGAACTCCCAGCAAGGCAAAGGAGTGGAAGACACCAACCGAGAGAGTAGCAAGGCCCCTGCTAATCAGAGGCAAAAGTGTCAGTTGACATTATCTGGGTTTGCTGTTATGTCATGAAAGAGAAAGCCAACTCGTATCTCGAGGGCGGGGAGGGGAAGAAGCCAGCCACAGTGACGCCCTCCTTCTGCTTCCATTTTAGCAGCGTGACCAGCCAGCGCTGCGTGCCTCCGACTGGCATTAGGGATGACAGAACCACTTAAACTAATTAACCAGCTAGGTTTCTAAACTGCAGCAGGAGCGGTACATCGGCATTGCTTAATTACTTCAAAACTGGAAACTGCTAAGTAAATATTGCAAAGTCTTTAGTAAATAAATGGCATTGCCATTCTGTAACACATCATCATTATTATTAAACAGTGAACACAAAAGCAAGTAAAGTTCTACAGCAGAATTTGAAATATGTATATTAAAATGAAACACATCTCATAACAGCACTGTCCAAAATATCAAATGTAAGCGGTTAATTCAAGTGCAGAGCAAACCAATAAGTTAACATGAATAGGTGCTAAAAAAGAATGATCCATTCAACATACAAGAAGCAAAGAGTATTTGGCTAAAATTTCCTTGAATAACAAGAAAAATGAGATATTAAAATATATTAAACTAGAGGCCTGGTGAACGACATTCATGCACTGGCGGGGGGGAGGGAGGGTCCCTCAGCCTGGCCTGTGATTCCCGCCACCGCTGCTGCGCTCACCAGCCATGAGGCCAGCTTCTGCGTTGAACGTCTGCCCCCTGGTGGTCAGTGCACGTCATACCGACCGGTCGTTCCACCGTTCAGTCGATTTGCATATTAGCCTTTTATTATATAGGATATTATTTTTAATAATTCATCAAGGGGCATGCTGTGTGGAATTTGTTCATAACTTTCTTTAGAAATAAATAATAACCAGAGTGTAAATGTTTTTTAAAAAAAAATCAATAAAGCCAATGCCTATCATTAAAGACTGAAGATTGTTCCGTCACATTACAAACTGGAAGAAAAGCAACACTTCCGTCAAGTGGATTTATTTGAGCCAAAATGAAAGAATGAAGGATGGCGTCCTCCAGGTCCTCACCGCACACTGGCCTTTCTCTACCTAATTCTTTACCTAAGGTTCCCTGGCCCCTGCCTGCACCTCTCTCACTAGCACCCTGGGTCTGCTGGGAACATCTGCCTCTTTCCCCGGAGTCTGGTAATGCACCCGGCACACAGAGTCAGGCAGTAAGTTGTAGTTAAAGGGTTTGTTTACACGTCTGTCTCTGCCACAGAAGTGTCAACTTCGTGAAGGGAGCGACCAATCCTTATTCATCCTGTGTACCCAGTGCCTAGAACAGTGCCTCGTCTACCAGATGCGCCCAAGAAACGGGCGCCACATTAGGGCTCTGCATCTTCAGTGTGTCACGGTGCCCGGCCTGGGACCTCATGGGCAAGTCGTAGGGTCTACGTCACTCCCCTTCAGCTGGTTTCCTGGAAATAAATCTTCAGTGTGTCACGGTGCCCGGCCTGGGACCTCATGGGCAAATCGTAGGGTCTACGTCACTCACCTTCAGCCGGTTTCCTGGAAACAAATCTTCAGTGAGAGCTGGCCGCCCAGCGCTGCTCGCTGAGGTAAACCACCTCTGAGCGAGCATCCCGTCGCTGCGTTCACGTCCTCCTTCCTTCACCTGTTCTTCCCTCCGATCTTTCGGTCGCAGACATTTCAGCAGGTAGCGGAGGCCAGTGGCTGTGGCGCTGGTCACAGCCAACACCACTGTGCGGAGGGCGGACGGAGCTGTTCTCAGGCAGCCGCCGGAGGACACGTCTGGTCATGGCGATCAGCGAGCACTGTGTTGTTTGAAAGTCCCTGCTGCGATCTGTGACATTTCAGTACCAAGTTCCAGGAAGCCGAGGAGGCTGAGGGAACTGGTGGGGACGCAGAGCCCCTGGGAAGGACTTCTTCCACCCCAACCCGCCGGCGCAGACCCGCACGCCCTGCCTGTTCCCTGTGTGGTTGGCTTTGGTCTTTCCCCGCCCTTCGGAGACAGAGCAGTCCGGGTGAGAGGACCCTCTCTGTCCTTCCCTCCGGGATTCTCGCTCTGTGGTTTGCTCAATCTTGTCCACAAAGGAAAATGTAAACAATGAGATACCAGAATAGATACTCTCTGGCTTGGTGTGAGTATAAAAGTGGACTGCTGACATTATAAATGTGCTGCCCATGCTCATTTTACAAAATGAAAACTCCATTTTCAACTAACTTCTAAATTCATTTTGTGTGATTATAAATGTCAGTATACATGCACACATATAAATTCCCTTCTGTATGTGTGTTTATATATAAACATTATGTGTGGCTTATCAATCATTCATAAAAAGTCTTTTATGAATGACCAGAGACTAATACTTTCCCTTAAATATTCCTTTTCCTGAAACACACCCAAAAACTAGGATTGGCTGGTAAAGTCTGGATGGTAAAGCAAAATGTTTTCAGTATGATGTTTCCTTTAATCTGCAAAATAATCTGTAGTGTAAGAAAGCAAAACTCAGATCAATAAATTGGTCCAAAGTTGAAGAAAGAGAGGCAAGATTTGAACAAGGTCTGTCTAACTCCAGAGCATCTGATCTTGGAAGTAATATTCCAAGGCAGTGCAGTAGGGGAGGGAAAATAATCCAGCCAATCTCCCCCGAACATAAATCAAGAGAGAGAGAGAGAGAGAGAGAGAGAGAGGGGGGGGGGTGAGAACCCATTTTCTACATAAGTGCAAGTCTGAGTTACTTACAGAGTCTGGGCAACCTGAAAAGCTGCCCCACAGGTGGTAGCTAGCTAGGTAGGTAGGTAGTAGGTAGGTAGGTAGGTAGGTAGGTGAAAAAGATTGACAGACAGAAGGAAGAGGTAGGTAGATGATAGATGATTTTTTAAGCCAAGTGTCCAGTGTAATATACTCATCCAAATTCAATGCCAAGAGAAGCTCAGTGAGAAGGTAATTGACTGTGTTCATCATTTCAGTGCAACAGCTTTTACATGAGGGCAAAAAATTATTTGGATTAACCACTTGCCTAACTTGTCCTGGAGTTTGGTTAGAAAATTAAACATACAAAACTATCCTGAAGAAGATGGTAATGAAATAAACTCAGGAATACCGGTATGAACTTTCTCCCAGGGTCAGATACCCAGCCACTGGACTGCTCCATCAACCCTGTCTGCACGGCTAACGTAGCCTTCCTATTGGCATGTCCGATGACGTCACTCTCCCCTCAGCTTCCTTCCATCTACACATGACCTCAGCCTGGGACCCACTCAAAAGGCAACGGCAGGTGACCGGTCTGGTCTGAGCCTCAGGAAAAGCAGAGATTGTGGGGAATGGGAGGAGTGTGCGCCTGGTGAGGGTGCTGTGTTCAGTATGAGCACTAAACCCAGTGTTCAGCCCAGTGGCCCCGTTTCTAACGTGTGTGCCCACAGGTACAGTCTGTGCTGCTTCGTCGAGCCTAAGGCTCTGGGTTTTTTGGACGTGGCGTGTCCAAGTGTTACTCCCACTTACTCTGCACGACCCATCAAACTTCAAGCTCATGGAATAGCAGAGCACTCACAGGGCCAGCAACAGGCCACATATCTTACAAAAAGTATTCAGAACCAAGGAAAGGTTTACAAATGAGGATGTTGAAATGGACCCATCCTAGAATAGAGCCTCTTTTTTTTTAATTTTCTTTTTCAATTAGAGGTCCAGTGCACGAATTCGTGCACCAGTGGGGTCCCTCTGCCTGGCCTGCAGGATTGGGCCGAAACCGGCTCTCTGACATTCCCCGAGGGGTCCCGGATTGCAAGTGGGTGCAGGCCAAGCCCAGGGACCCCACAGGTGCATGATCCACAATCAGGGCTGGGGAGGAATGCAGGAGGTTGACCAGCCAGGGAGGGACCACGGGAGGGCTCCAGGGCATGTCCAGCCTGTATCACTCAGTCCGGATCAGCCAGACCCCAGCAGCAAGCTAACCTACCAGTTGGAGCGTCTGCCCCCTGGTGGTCAGTGCCCATCATAGCGAGCGGTTGAGCGGCCTCAGCATATCATTAGCATATTATGCTTTGATTGGTTGAACGGACGACTGGACCACCAAACACTTAGCATATTAGGCTTCTATTATATAGGATTACAGTTTACATTCAATATTGTTTTGTATTAGTTTTAGGTGTATAGCATAGTGGTTAGATAGTCATATACTTTATAAAGTGAGCCCCCTATATTTCAAGTACCCACCTGGCACTATACATAGTTATTACAATATTATTGATTATATTCTGTACTTTACATCCTCTGACTGTTATTAACTAGGCTGTACTGTGACTATTTTGCAACTACTAATTTGTACTTCTTAATCCCTCTCACCCCTCCCCACTGGTTTGTTCTCTGTATCTGAGTCTGTTTCTACTTCGCTTGTTTATTGTGTTCTTTAGATTCCGTATGTAAGTGAAATCAGGTGGTATCTGTCTCTCTGTCTGCCATTTCATTTAGCATCATGCTCCCCAGGGACACCCTGCTGGGTGCCCATCAGTGGACGAGTGGACCGGAAGCTGTGGGACTAGAGCCCCTTGGACAAGGAGAACACCGAGACTGCCAGGGTCACAAGGGTTGCGTGTAGGTAGGCCATGATCAGAACCTCTAGCGACTAGTTCCACTTTCTAAATCCAACTGGTTTTATCCGGAATATTTCAACATCCAGGCAACTCCCCTCCTATAAAAGGCTTATTTGAATACTTTCATTTACTTAATGCAAACACTGAAACCTGAATCCTATTATATACAGTCAGTACAGAACACAAAACGAACAGGTTACATTATTCTAAACTTCGTGCCTTTGAAAGCACTCCAAAATAGCTTTTACATTCTCATCCAGTCAAAACACATCTATTCCAGCCCCAGTGACAGCGGCACGGAGAAGGGTTCTATGCCGCACCGCCAGCCGGGCCTGAACCATCTGCCAAGGCTACAAGTTGTTTCAGCTCCGAAGTCACTGACCTCAGTCATGTAAAAACACTGACAAGAACCAACTGGCTTTCAGCCCAGAGCAGCTTTCAAAACCGGTTCAGAAATGTTTAATAATTTTAAGCATTTCAAACTCCTTTCCTCTGAGTAGTCTTGCGCCTCTAAAAGAATGTCAAGCCCAAGGGCAGACGAATGACTTGCGTAGGTAAAAAAGAAAATCCCATACACTCCAACCGGAGTGACAGCCTCTTTTATCTGAGACAGAAGAACAGGTGGATGGAGATGTGCTATCCACATCCACATGTCAACATCACACTGCTTTACTGCAACTTGGAATGTACTAGCCCAGTACTCAGACAGATGTGCGGCACCCGCTCCAGCACCTACAGATGTGCGGCACCCACTCCAGCACCCACAGGTGTGCGGCACCCACTCCAGCACCCACAGGTGTGCGGCACCCGCTCCAGCACCCACAGGTGTGCGGCACCCACTCCAGCACCCACAGGTGTGCGGCACCCGCTCCAGCACCCACAGGTGTGCGGCACCCACTCCAGCACCCACAGATGTGCGGCACCCGCTCCAGCACCCACAGGTGTGCGGCACCCGCTCCAGCACCCACAGGTGTGCGGCACCCGCTCCAGCACCCACAGGTGTGCGGCACCCGCTCCAGCACCCACAGGTGTGCGGCACCCGCTCCAGCACCCACAGGTGTGCGGCACCCGCTCCAGCACCCACAGGTGTGCGGCACCCGCTCCAGCACCCACAGGTGTGCGGCACCCGCTCCAGCACCCACAGGTGTGCGGCACCCGCTCCAGCACCCACAGGTGTGCGGCACCCGCTCCAGCACCCACAGGTGTGCGGCACCCGCTCCAGCACCCACAGGTGTGCGGCACCCCCACCCTCAGAGAGCACATAATGAGCAAGCAGTAGGGACACTGACAATGGTAACAGACTATTTTAATGACAGTAACCGATGGGCTATTTTACACCAAAAACTGATGGGAAGTCGAGCCTCCCTTTCTTATTAGACTCGTGTTCTTTTCACGCTGTAGGCGGATGGCGAGGTTTCATCTGTCCTTCTCTCCAAGTACAAAGACAGTTTTGTTGGCCTGAGTCATGACGCTGCGACCGGAGCCGCTGCTCCTTCCATTAGAAGCAGATCATCTGTTTCTCGGTGGCACGGAGGAGTCAGCACCAAAAGCCAAACAGAAAACACTGCCAGACAGTCACATATCAAAACAACCTGCGGTGGGCAGTAACAGTGAACATTTTCCCCATGTTAATCTCCAAACATTGGAAAGAAACAATCATTCGTTCCTTTTATGGGGAATCTAGTGAAATAAAATAGAATCGCAAACTTTTCGAGTACAGGAACCTTAGCAATCTCCTCATGGGGAAGCGAATGACAAACGAAGGTAGAGAAATGTCTGGCTTATCTAATTAAACTCAAGTGTACATAATTAAATCTCTACCAATCAGAGACCATCACATTTACATAAGAGCAAAATAAGTTTAGTAAGTTTCCACATAGAATTATAATAGAATCTATTACTGAGTTTAGAATAAAGTTTATATTAACTAATAGACTCAAAAATAAAAAACTTAAACACACTGGTTTCTATTTTTAACCTACACAAATAGTGAAGGGAAATTGCAATCAAGAAGAAAAACAATCTTGTGATTTATTTAAACAGCTGAAAATGTCACCATAAAATGGCCCATATGAAAAAAAAGGAACTAATTCTGATTATTTGCCTTTCACAATGCATATTCTTATTTTACTGGGAAAATTTAATTGTGTTTTGCATATGACCTTTAGAGCATCATTGTCACAGCTTGATAATAACATCCAAATAATTTCAATAAAGCATCTACCACAGATGGGAAGTAATAAAATCATAATAGAAATACTCAAAACTTTATAATAGCATCTAGGAGAAATTTCTATTCTAAAACTGAAGTCTTTGCCTCCTCAGACATGAATACTGTGCTTCTCAGTGAATTCCCTGGGGAGACGCAATGAAGTGCTCCCGCCCATTACTCCCTGAACAGCCGAATGTCACCCTTTCCTATGACCACTCCTCCCTCAGGCCGCAGCGGGGCCTGTCCAGGGAATCTCCGTGAGCTCTCACACGTCCCCTGCGCAGCCCGCCGGTGCGAGGCGCTACGTCACATGGAGCTTTCCCTGCTTTCAGGGTTTGGTTTTATTGCATTTATTTTCTGCGTATTAGTTCGTATAAATGACACCACTCTGTCATCTATGATTTGCATAAAAGCCCGACACCACAAGCCGGATTGCGCTCCATGAGGGCAGGGCCCGATTTTCTGCTTCTTTTATATCTCCCACGACAGCTAGCACGAGGCACACGCGTGGCAGGCGTTTACTCCTCCGCACTGACAAAGCAGTGAAGGCAGCCACACAAATATACGAGAGCACGGAATAAACGCCTAGCAAAGGCCACGCACCCGCCTTCACGCCCGCTCGGTTAGATAACGGTAAAATCCAAGGGCTCTGCGTCCCTGCAAATACCATTTGCTCTCTTTGGGCCAACATGTAAACGTTATTTTACATTTTAAATATCTGAGAAACTAAGGGGTGATTTTTATATTCGAATATTAGTAGATACAAAACCATTACAAATAGACAGCACTATTCCCAGGGCTCAGGGAACAGCATGTAAACCGAGGCTGGGAACAGCGATACAACTGGCCAGAGGAAAGCAGATGCAAATCCAGAATCAGATCTCTGCCCATCAGAAGCCGTCACACTGTCCAAGGAGTAAAATAATTTTAACGCACTCCCACACAGTGATAATAGGACCCGTTGTTCGGTTTAGAATAAAGTCTATATTAACTAACAGACCCAGCAATGCTGAAACTTAAACACGTTGGTTTCTATCTCATTCTTGAAAACAAAAAACTAATTGTTTAAATTTCCATTTTCTCAGTTACCTTTCCATTCTGATCCTGTCACCATGATGCTATGCACAACTCATCCTGACTGTGGTTAGAGTATTTCCCCCCAAGTCTTCACTTCTTATTCTAAAACTAGAGGCCCAGTGCACGGGATTCATGCCCTGGTGGGGGGCGTGGCCTGCAGAGATGGGCCTGCTGCAAAAGCAGCTGCTCAACCCGGTCAGCCGAGTGGCGCTCCCACTGTGGGAACACACTGACCACCAAGGGGCAGTTCCTGCGTGAGTGCCTGCCCCCTGAGGGTCAGTACACGCCATAGTGACTGGTCAACGGTCGTTCTGGTCATTCCATGGTTCGGTTGTTGGGCTTTTATTAGATAGGATAACCGCTTGAACACTTGTGCAAGTGGTGAACATCGCACTTTGAGAATGGATTCTAATAAGGGCAGCATCACCTGTGTACGTACCGGGCTGACAGCTCTTGTAAACTAAACCCCTCAGAGGCCGTGTCAGGGCCATGACACTCCGGTGGTGGCAGGGAGCGAGGCAGGGGCAGTGCCAGGCCCCGACTAGGCTCCAGGTGGCACAAGCAGCAGCACCGCTTTCATCATTATCCCTGCCTTCTCCTGAGTCTGGCGCCAGGCCAGCTGAGCCCCATGGGAAGTGGGGTGGCGTTATGCTCACCAAGTAATTCCTCTGCCCATAAAAAATGACTGTAAAAGCTGAGGTTGAAGCTCCTTTATAAAACTCCATAGCATAACATCTCCATCTCACATGTTAATGTGAAAACAATCATAATCATAAAATGTTTCTACTCGTGTATGTTTTAATAATGTAACAAAAACCCATGAGCCCACTACTCCACCATAAAACAGTTTTAATTATAATGTAGACACTCCTATGTGCTCCCATCCCATCCCCCCTGAAGCGACAACTACCTGGAATCCTATACTTTTCTTTTTAGAGTTTCATGCTCATTTATGTTCATGTATTTTTGTGAAATGCAAATATAACACATTTTATGTGTACATGTATATGTATGCTCTTGTAGTTGTTCCTAAGTTTATAAAATCGGCAAAATGCAGTGTGTAATCTTCGGGGACTTACTGTTTCACTTGCTTTTAAAATCCACCCACATGGTGGGGACAGGCGGGTGGGGGACAGGCGTGCAGGACTTCCAGAGGAGTGGGTGAGGGCCTGTGCAAATACTCTCATCCATAAAGACCATGAGAACACTGGCACAATTGTAAAAATCAACTTTTCAAAACCCTGGATATGACCCAAAGGCTTACACTAATCTACCAAAGAAGCAATTTCCTAGGAAAACGCGGAACCTTGGTTAAAACAGCTGGGCTGACGGCATCTTAATGTTGTCTGCTGTACACACTCGTATGCCCTGCAGTAGCCTTAAATCCAGCAGCCTCCAAGCCAGCAGCCCCCCACACCCAGTAACTGTGAAGACCGGTGGCACTGAAGCCAGGGTCTGCACCTCCCGAACCCAGCACCCCGCAGGGCCCCGTCATGGCTGACCGGCCTCAGCTCCGGGAAAAGCCCCTTCACCAAGTGTTACCGTTATTGATGTCGCCCCGAGCTCTCTCGCAGGGAAAGCCCTGCCTATCCTCGGGGTGCCTGTCAGAACCAATTAGCTGCCATTGACCACTACTGCAGCTCTTAAGGCTGCCATGCCAGCTGGGCAAACAAGAGTCTAGCCAAAGGAAGGTCTATGGAATGAGATGTCCGTAGAAGGTGTGTTTTTTTAAATCAGAGAAATTTGGGGGGGCCCCGAACTCTGCACACACCAATGTGGGTTCCCAGGAAAGACCTGACAGCCCCACTCTCACACTCTGGATGACCTGGAGGCCCCACACAGCCCGAAGGTTGTAGGAGACAGGCCTCCACAACCCACCTTCAGCACGGAAAAGAAGTAACGTGGCCGGCCCCTTCCTGAGTTTCCCCAGAGCAAAGAGGATGGGGGGGGGGGGGGGGGTATGAGAACTGTGCACATTTTCCAGGAAGATCCCCCAGACAAAGGGCGGTGCAGACAACTAGGAAAGGCATCAGCCCACGTTTACAAATAACCCAATAGGGACAGTAAGACCCAGGTGGCATCGGGAGAGAATGTGAACTCCATATGTGCTCAGCCAATGAGGAACCGGAGGAGGGACGCGCACAATAGGATTAAATTGCCTGTGATCGCTACTCCGTGTGCCTGCCCACAGGCACCCGCTCTCGGGAACGAATGACAGGTCCTGTTCACACCATGCTTCATGTCTCTGAGCGCGTTATTTGGATTCGGGCAGGGAGGATTTCTCACAAGGTGAAGGCAGACTCACGAAGTCCGTGAGGTGGAAAGCATGCCCCAATATGCACACACAACTACTCGCAAAAGCCTAGAAGACTTACTGGTAACAAGAATTTCAGCAAATCTTTATCCCATCATTAGCTTACCACTAATCAGACCAGACAGAGACTCCAACGGCCGCACACAACAGAGAAAACAGACTTCACAGGATGAGCCCGGAAGAGTCACTACATAAGCAAAGCGCAGCCACACAGGAAGAGGCTATCCTAAGGAGACGAGGGACTCTGAATTCCAAAGTTTATGCATTAACTCATTTAAAATATCCAGGTTTTGCCCTAGCCAGTTTGGCTCAATGGATAGAGCATCAGCCTACGGACCAAAGGATCCTAGTTCAATTCCGGTCAAGGGCACATGCCCGGGTTGGGGGCTCGATCCCTAGTTGGGGGTGTGCAGGAGGCAGCCAATTAATGATTCTCTCTCATCATTGATGTTTCTATCTCTCTCTCTCCCTCTTCCTTCCTCTCTGAAATCAATAAAAATATACTTTAAAAAAAATGTCCAGTTTTTGACCAAAAAATTACAAGACATGCAAAGAAGCAGGGAAGTGTGGCCCTTATACAGAGCTGTCAATAGAAACTGTCCCAGAAAAAGCCCAGACTTTAGACTTATTAGACAAAGACTTTAAATAACCTGTCATAAATATCACATCCTAACCAACAGTATGAGAACATGTTTCACAAAATAACAAATTTCAGAAAAGACATGGACATTATCAAAAGGAACCAAATAGAAACTGTTGAGTTGAAAAATATAATAACTGAAGAAAAAAAATATTCACTACAGCTGCTCAATAACAGACTTGAACTGGCAGAAGAATCAACAAGTTTGAAGGTAATTTCAACTGAGATTATCCAGTTCGAGAAACAGAAGGAAGAAAGAGTGAACAAACCTCTGAAACCTCTGAAATTTCACCAAGTGTACAAAGATAAGCATAATGGGAGTCCCAGAGGGAAAGAAGGGAAAGATAGGCAGAAGGAATTTCTGAAGAAATGGGGCTGCTGGTTTCCACTCCAATGTATAAAGCCTTGGAAGTCATCACTTAAAATAAGATAATCACAAATGGACAAATACTGTATGATTCCACTAATATCTATAATAGGCACAAAGAGACAGAAAGTAGATCAGAAGTTAGCAGGAGTTGGGGAAGCAAGGAATGGGGGAGTTGTTGCTTAATGGCTACAAAATTCCCATTTGATTAATGAAATCGTTTTGGAAACACTGTAGATAGTGGTGACAGTGGCATGACACTGTGAATATAATTAATGCCACTGAACTGTATACTTAAAAATGGTTAAGACAGCAAGTTTTATTATATATCTACAGGGTGGGGCAAAAGTAGGCTTACAGTTATGAGTACTTGAAACACAATTTATTTTTGTATTATCCTATATAATAAAAGACTAATATGCAAATCAACCGAACAGCAGAATGGCCGGTCACTATGACGTGCACTGACCATCACAGACGCTCAACGCAGGAGTTGCCCCCTGGTGGTCAGTGAGCTCCCACAGGGGGAGCGCCGCTCAGCCAGAAGCCCTGAGCCAAGCTCACAGCTGGCAAGCACAGCGGCAGTGGCGAGAGCCTCTCCAGCCTCTGCGGCAGCGCTAAGGATGCTGCATTCCATGGGTCCGGGAGGAGTGGGCCTAAGCCATCAGTCAGACATGCCCCAAGGGCTCCCGGACTGGGAGAGGGCATAGGCTGGGCTGAGGGACAGCCCCCCTCTGAGTGCACAAATATTGTGCACCAGGCCTCTAGTTATTATATATTGTATTATTTTCTATACAAACAACTGTAAGCCTACTTTTGCCCCATATTGCATAAAAGAATTTTTTTTTTAATTAAAGGAGTCATGTCAGAAGGTCACAAGATCCAATTTAAAGGGGTCCCAATTGGCCAAAAATGTGACAATTTGAGTATCACTAAAAACTACTGAGGTGAATTAAACACCTCAAATACATAAATCATAAAGCAATAGTGATGCATTTTTTAAATCATCAGTCGCCAGAGAATTTGCCAGGGCATTAGGGTAGATTTAAAATGTCTGCAAACTCTCCTGCTCCTCCCGACTGGCCTTGGTGGCTGACCTGGCCACGGAGCGCAGTGGAAGTGCAGCCTGAGCTTCAGGTCTAGGACCCCGGAAGCTTTGCGGCTTACACCCGGGCTCTTACAATACTCTCTCCAGGACTCTGAGCAGCCAAAGAAAAAGTCCAGCTAACCTGGGCCCTCCAGGCCTGAGGGCGCATGCACAGGCTCTCCGATCAACACTCCCAGGTGAGCCCCACCTTCTAACTATTCCCTCCAACATGTCAGGCACATGAGGGAAACCATCATGGACCCTGCAGACCAGCCCATCCGCCAGCTAAACACCTCCTTCCACATAGAACAGAATCACCAGCCAATCCCTCCCAAATTCCCGACCTACCGAATCATGATGTATAATGAAATGGTTGTCGTTTTATGCCCCTTGAGTTTTGGGTAATTTGTTATGCAGCAGTAGATAAGCAAGCAGGTATCAGCTCATTACTCTGAAAATTGATAAAGGGGAAAAATAAAAAAACAAAAAACAAGCCTTTATCCTGCCCTTCTAGTATAAACTATTTCAGAGTAAGTAGGTAGCTGATGAGAGTGGAGCTCTATAGAGTTCTAGCTAATAAAAGCATGAGGAATGATGTAATTAGAAACGCACTGTCTTTCAAACCCTGAGGAAATCACAGTTCCAGGCAATCAGCATCAGCGAGCACTGAAACCTCGGGTGGGAGGCTTATAAGAGAGGGACCAGGCTCATCCCTCAAGCACATGCGTGTGCCCGCTCACTCGCTCTCTCTCAACAAATAAACTGCAGGAAATAAAATGAGGGGAGGGGAAAGGTGGGGAGGGGAGAGGAGGGGATGCCTTCTATTTATATAAAAGGCTAATATGCTAAGCGTTCGATCATCCACCCAGTCGCTATGACGCGCACTGACCACCAGGGGGCAGGTGCTCAATGCAGGAGCTGCAGAGTTGCAGTGAGTTGGCAGTGGCGGTGCTCAGATGACACACTCTGAAACCAGAGAGGAGGGAGCCCAATTCCTCACGGGGCCGCGTGATTCCACCTTTGGCCGTGGGTTATGTTGTGGCTGGCGCACTGTCGGCCCCGAATCTGGTCACTGCACACTGCGCTTGCGTTCCACACCCTGCACGACAGCAACTTTGCAGAGTGCCCCTCCCACTCCAGGACCCCTCGGGGGATGTCGGAGAGCAGGTTTCGGCCCGATCCCCACAGGCCAGGCCGAGGGACCCCACCTGGTGGAGGGACCCCCGCTCACTCCGCAGACGCTGGGGAGGGACCACAGGAGGTTGGCTCCAGGGCGTGTCCAGCCCGTCTCACCCAGTCCTACCCCACCGGCCACCTTCTAATTAATTTCCTTTCAATGTGCACGAATCTGTGCACCGGGTCACTAGTTATACAATAAAAGAGGCTTAAATGACATAATCAAATACAGTGTAAGGACCTGGTCTTGTTTACATCCTGATTCAAGAAAACCAACTGTAAAAAGTCATCTTGGAGACAACCTGAGAAATCTGAATATGGACGGAAAGTTAGGTCATATGAAGGAATTATTATTCATTTTTAAGGTATAACAGAATAGTAGCTACATTTTTTTAAAAATCAGTAGTTATCAGTCAGAGTAATTAGAGATAAAACAGCATGATGCTCTCTGGTCCTGCTTAAAAATTCTCCAGGAAAATAAAACAACATGCTGGCCCGCTCAGGTCCCTGGAACTACACGAAGCCTGCCAAACGCGGGAACTGCCAGAGCTGGGTGACCTGGACGACGGAACACGGGTCCATCACACGACACTTCCACTTCCTGGGTGTCTGAAAAAGTCTCTAATGAAAATGTTGTACATGCTCCGTTATTGATTGTCACTGAATTTATGGATTAATGTGGGGACGAGTGCCATCTTTATAGTATCGATACGTTCATTGTGGATATGGTACATACATGAATGTATTGATGTCTTTGATGTCTCGGTAAAGGCTTTGCATGTTTTTTAACTTAGCCTCAGGTCATCCATGTATGTTGCTATTGTGCATATGATACGTAGTCTTTTTAAAGTATTTGTATTGTTTGATAATAGGATACACACGTATCTACTTTTAGACAGTTTTGAAAGTACATTTTGGATACAATTGCTTCTTTGTGAGAAGAAGTGTTTCATTCCATAATAGAACAAGGGAAGGAAAAACATCACTCTGAAGGCACTTTGACGCTAACTTTCCAGGGACAACTCTATTGCACAGCACGAGGCGCCCTTTACCCGAGCCTCGCTACAGGTAATGACTACATCCAAGTACAAGTCCGCGCCTGCACCAGGCGGCACAGGGCCGAGAGACAGAATGATGGGGAAGGGCTGTTTCAGAGCTGACCTCTGCAGAGTCTATCACATACAGCCCCGGGCCAAAATTACCAGCAAAGAAACACGGCAGAAGGCGCAGCACCGGCTTACGTAGCCTCCCTTCCGTTTCCCGGTCCCTTCTCCGTTTGCTATGAAGTGTGATTGTTCCGGGCCTTTTTACTGCATCCGAAAGCTTAACTGGTACAGAGGCTTGAGAACTACCCAGGGAGCTGTGGTAACTAACTTCAGCTTCCGGAGCTCCGAACCTGAAAAACAGCCATGGTTCTCATTGCCTCTGTGTCAGAGGGACATTTTCTGTTGGGTTTTTTGAAATTAATTTGTTAGGGTCCATTATTTAATTTCTAGTGGTTGGAAGATGTGTTGGTTTCTTAGGGCTCCTGTGACAAAGACCACAAGCTGGGTTTCATAAAACAACAGAAATGTATTTTCTCACAGCTCTGGTCAGAAGGCCAAGGTCAAATGGCAGCAGGGCTGGTTCCTCCTGGGGAGCCCGGGAGGAGAGTGGGTTCCATGCCTCGCCCACCTCCTGGTGGTGCTGACACTCCCGGGCTTTCCTAGGCTTGCAGGAGCCTGGCTTCTCTCTCTGCCTTTGTCTTCACAAGGCATTCTCCCCGCGTCCCTGGTGTCCAAACTCCCCTCCTCGTACAAGGACACCAGTCACTGGATTAGGGCCCACCTATCCTGTGTGACCTCATCTCAACTTAATTACATCTGCAAAGACCTATTTCCAAATCAGGTCATATGCATTATTCCAGATGAACTTGGACTTAAGGGAAACACTATTCAACCGGCAAAAAGTTCCTAAAATAATAAGAGAATGCACAGTTCTTAGATATTGGCTTAGATCCTCAGTACCACCAAAAAACAAACGCATTTCTAATAGATATGATGCAAAGCCAAATGTTCCACATCTTCAAATACCATTAACCTAACATCACACAATGTTACCATTGGAATTGATGCTAATGCATAAAAGGAATCTTATTCCTGCTATTAAGTATTTTAAAGTCACCGATGTCACTGGAAAACAGCAGTTCCGTTATTCCCTACTGTTACCTACTGAATCTGTCGAGAGACACATGTCCCCGTTGTTTACCTGACTAGAAGTACTGACTAAGGAAAGCCTGTAACATTTTTACTGCAGATTTCCTTCATTCGTGCTACGGTGCTAAAAGCATGGGCATGAAAAACTGCATAAGCAAACACAAATTTGCTCCAAAGAAATGTTGTTAAAATTTAGAAGTACAAAATACCTCGCCACCTCCCTAATCCACAGGGTGGTCTCATCCCGCCCACAAACAGCACGTGCAGCCAAAGGTCTGGCGGTGAGAGAACTGGGAGAAGGAGGCAGGGCAGCGGAGACAGTGGTGAGGTGTCCGGGAGGAGAGCGTTCCAGGCAGAGGCTGGGCAGGAAGGTGCTCCTCAGGAATTTGTAGTTTCAGGAGTTTTAGGGGAAGGACGGAAGTTTTTAAACATGAATGGGGGGGGGGGGGGTCCATTCATTGTTCTTCATTAACAAGAAAAATATGTTTTTTGTTCATAGTTTTAAAAAATGAGCATCTTCATTAAAAATTTAAAAATAGAAGTTTTCTCATCCAACATACAGATGGAATGGAAGGGAAAAATGTAAGTGAATCATGTTTTTTAATAGAGATTTACTCCACATCAGGAGAGGTAAACATTCACAGCATTATTTCCAATTCATTAAAATAAGTTTTGATACATTCCATATATTATGTGATCCTATAAGTGTTATCTTCATTCACACAGGAGAAAAACTAAGGCTCAGGGAAATTCATATCTTGCCCAAGATAACCTGAGTGGAAAATGGTAGAACTTAGACCTGAGCCTGGGTATCCTGACCTAAAAATCCAGTGCCTTTTGTGTGTTTTTTTTTGACTCAATACGGAAATGATATGCAAAATAATTTAGTTTGTCTTCGATGTTTCAAGTGTTCTAGAAAGATTCCATCCATCTTCACACCTGAGAATGTCACATCTTGTTAAGCCTGGTGGTGCGATTTTTCTGCATCCTGAAGAAGGCAGGTGGGACTATGCCATCGAGTGGTAACATTTCTCATCTATTCAGTCAACAAATATTTTCGGATCTACTATCGGCCCCACACTGCAGGTGGCGTAGTGAATAAACTAAATACGTGTGCATGCGTGTGTGTATACACCTATATGCTCAAGTGTAAGTGGGTATATCTGCTTATGCAGGTGTGTTTATCTACATGTGCATGTGCAGGTATAGGTGTAGCAGAGAACATACCTGCCACATGTGAGTGTTGAAGAGTAAGGTTTGGGAAGGAGAGCTAAAGCTGGTAACAGCAGATCACAAACTGACTGCGGACCACAGGGTCCCAGGGAGTCCTGGGGATGTTCCTGGGTGGAAGTGTGAAAGTTTCCATCATCAAACAAGTTTAGGAAACACAGGATTAGACAATGTGTAAGCTGATTTATTTATTTGCTCTAGATTTTCTTAGATCCTTCAATATGTTAATGTGACTATTCTAAGAGGAGGACACAGTACGCAGTCTTTAACATTTATTGAACACTTGAATCCTCTTAGGAAAAGCATCTCTTAGAAGAATTAGTATTCTTGCCTGGTCGGCGTGGCTCAGTGTGTGAGCGTCAGCCTATGAGCCAGGAGGTCATGGTTTGATTTCTGGTCAGGGCACAGGCCCGGGTTGTGGGCTCCATCTCTAGTAGGGGGTGTGCAGGAAGCAACTGATCAATGATTCTTTCTCACCACTGATGTTTCTACCTCTCTCTCCCTCTTCCTTCCTCTCTGAAATCAATAAAAAATATATATTTTAAAAAAGAATTAGTATTCTTCAGTCTGTCCTTCAGGATATATTACTATTGAAAATAAAAGTATATTCCAGTTAACTACTTTGGAATCTACTACTGGCTACAAAACACTAAAAAGCACAGCATTAAAGAGAAAAATTAAAAGACAAAGTTTAAGAAACACATAATAAATTAAACTTTGGCATTTTAAAATAAAATTAAGATATTAACAATAAAATATCCAAGTTTTCTTCCATGAATAGCTAGCTATAAAAGAAGCTTTATTTCAGATATCCAGTGATAAGTGTGCATAGATTTTATCTAATTCTTTAAGGCTTAAGCTAAGTCTGCGTAAAATATAAAAATTTTATTTATAACCTTCAAGTAATAACTCAGCAGTTCTACAAAGTACAGTGTGGGTAATACAGTTACCTTTTGAAATAAAACCTATTTTAATGTCTTATATTTTTAAGTATAAGAATCTCATCGCTCATGAGACTGACTTGAGTTGTCTAGCTGAGGAGTTTTTTAAATGTTTCCTTAAACAGAAAAAAGGGTTGCACTGCTGTCCTTTGGACAAGCCCATTTGTCCACGAAGGACTAGTCTCCTTATTTAATTATTCATATGATACTAGCATTTAATAGGCTCCATGCATCAAAGATGGTGGACGATCATTAACCTTTTAGGGCTACGGCAATTTGTGCAATTAACTTGGGGGAAATTATTTTTCTCAGTCACATAATTAATTGTCTATGCCTCTGTAAAAGAATTCTTGTACCTGAACTAAAAGTTACACACACACAAAAGCCAAGACTACACCGTGTAAGATCAGGTGGTCAACAGCGAAAGTGAAATTAGAGAGACACCCTCCCCGTGTCCTGAACAGGCGTGCACTCAAGTGATCACATGGAGGCCAACAGGCGATGGCCACACAGCCTCCCCACGCAAACTCTTCCACAGGCCTCGCTTTGATTCTTTCAACCAAGACTTTTTAATGGGAAAGAAAACCCAATTCCTAAGCTCATAATTTTAAATGAAGGATAAGAAGTGTGTAGCTGACTTTTAAAAACATAATTTAATAGCTAATACTTCATTAGTAAAGTGAGAGCGTGATTTACGTTTAATTGATGTCACTGACCTGTACCTGTGGGTGTTCACAAGGTGGAGATGAAGTGCGACGGTCAGAAGGAATTCCTTCCCTTTCCGCAAAAGCAGCTTTGGAAATGGAAGAGAATCATGAGTCAATTCTTGAGCCAGGAGCCACTGAATGAGGACTTATCCACGTTTCTTGAGTGACTACCACTCATTGACTCAGATGTTGTGAAAAATGCACTATAGTACATCTAGTTGATCAATTATATGTATATTTTGGGTTATATAATATAGTTTATATGCAAATATTTGATTTTCAACTTTTCTATGATTGCTTGTATATCAGAAAAAATGTTCTTAAAAGAAACTGATATTTATCATATGGTTTGGCTTATCATGATTATATATACATATATAAGTATATTATAGATATAGGTAATAGGTAGATGACAAAAATGAGTACTAAATAAGCAGGCGTACAACGATTCCAATTTAGTTTGTTTTTATGTTGTATTCATGTTGTGAGAAACTAGATTTTCATTGTTTTCTTCTATATTTTTCCCAATATTCCCAGCAGTTCCCCCCACAAAATACGATTTGTCAATACAGTGAGGAAAAGACAGCATCACTGACAAAATGTACTCATTTAAAATAAATAAATTAAGTATATTATTCAAAAATTAGCATTATGCGATGACTTAAAAATTAGGATTATTAAGGCTGTAAATATTTCAAAATGTTACAACAGATTACGGCAATTAAAACACTCAGGGCAAAGCCTGGCCCAAAGTGGTCCAGTGACCTTGGCGATTATTTCGGTACATATATTGGGTTAAACTATCAAACTGACCATCTTTTATCATTTTTTATTCCTGCTAACAGGCAATGTTATATGGTTCCAATCACACGGGAGCAGCCACTAACACCGCTCTGGAGTCCAAGAGCTGCAGGCCAAACCCTGGCGTTACACTAACCAGCCGTGTAGCCAGGACACGTTACTTCAGTCATCTGAGCCGAGGTTTTGTCGTCTTTCAAACGGGCACAATAATTATAGTGCCTCACGGGTTTTTCTCGTCAAGGCTGCATAGATAATGCAGATAAGACGCGTAACTTTTTGTCTGGGACAGAGTAGGGCCTCACTGAATGTTAGTTTTTATAAATTACTTGTTTTAGAGACAAAACGACCACACACTTTACCCGCTGTTTGTAAAATGTTTGTAGGGATCGTTCAAAACTGTCGATGAAAAACTCGTCGTTTCTGCGTAAGACAAGGCACTCAGACGGGCACTGCCGAGCTGAAGCCGACCCGCTCTCTGCGGGCTGGGCTCCCGTGCAGCCTCGTGACAGTGACAGCGGGCACGGCTCATCGCCCAGTTCCCTCAACATCGCTCAGGTGCTGCCTGGCCCTGCAGAGCCGGTCTGCGCCTCCTCACAACGCACAGGACGGTGGCTCGCCCTTCCCCGGGCCATCTCAACGCCTCCCCCCGCCCTCGGGAAGTACACCCTGCGTCCCTGCGACCCTAGCGCCTCGGCTTCCTGCCGGGCCTCTCCTGCTGCACACGGGCCCTCGGGGGCCACCCCTAAGCAAACACACAGCACGCCCCCTCCTCCAGCGCCTGAGCTCGGAGTGTGTTTCGAAGAGCAATGTGCTCCGGTTTGAAAGCAAAGAACCAAAGCTTGGTTCCGCGGCTTTCCTGGTCATTAAACATGGCTCTGTGACACAGTCCTGGCCAGGGGCGTGGACACGAAAGTCTAACGAGTGAGGCTGCTGTGAACGGAACGCTGCTGTTCTTCCCGCAGAGACAGACCCCACTGGAACGCCCCCCTCCTCCGGCCGGCCGACCTCAGGCGGAATGGCTGGAGGTGCAGCAGCCACCTACTTACCACGACGAAACGCATCAGGAAGAAAGCCTGGCCCCTTCGCGGCACGTCACAAACTACCACACAGGCTCTCAACTTTAAGAAAGTAAAATGATGCCCGGCCAGTGTGGCTCAGTGGTTGAGCATCAACCTACTAGTATGAACCAGGAGCTAACTGAAGGATTCCCAGCCAAGGCACATGCCGGGGTTGTGGGCACATGCTACCACCAGGGGGCGTGCAGGAGGCAGCTGATTGATGAGTCTCTCTCATCATTGATGATTCTATCTCTCTCCCTCTCCCTTCCTCTCTCTGAAATCAATTTATAAAAAAAAAAGTTAAAATTAAATTTCAACCTTGCTCTCTTTAAATTATTTGTATAAGCATGTAATTATGTGTCTGGGTTCATGTTACTTGCGGCTGAATATAATCCCAACTGATCCAATACCGAAGTCAGCCATAGTAAGTTGCGAACTCCTAAACACATATTCCAGGCCTCAGGATCTAACTGTTATTCCACAGACACTTCAATATTAAGGTATTTAAAACTCACAGTTTTTCTCTAACTCTTAAAACATTATCTGTAGGATAAAAAAATTTAATGTCTTTGATCACCATGAATCATTTAACAGCTTTACGACAATTATATCATGAAACACTAGCAAGAACTCCTAAGTATAAAGTAATTGTCGCCTATCGCATGGGTCAGTTTTGCCACCAACTACATGCCATTTCCATTAAGTGCATATTAACATCTTTATGATGCTGCAACTGGCACTCTATTGACCTATTAACCAACTCTGCATTTTTTACAGATCATTATAAGCCAAACTATAAGATAAACATCAGTTTATTTTAAGGACATATTTTTTTCTGATTATTACAGCCACTTACACTCATAGAAAAGGTGAAATCAAATACAAGTTGTTTTTTTTAAAAAAGAGGCCTGCATTCATAATTAGGAAGCCCTTCCTACTCCACAGACACATTAATGGCCTTATTTTTACATTTAACTTTTTAACTCATCTGGAATTTTCTTGATGGAAGGAATACAGAAAGAATCCAACATATCTTTCCACCAAATACTGGCTGGATGTCCCAATGCCATTTATTGAACAATCTGTCTGATCAATTACCTGTTTCTATATAACAAATTAGCTCAATGTTGGCTTCAAGCAACAGTAAACATTAGTTTCTACGGATCAGGCATTCAAGAGCAGCTCAGCGCTGTGCTTCTGGCTTCGTGATCCTGGGCGGTGGCAGGCAAGGCGCCCCCCGTCACCTGAAGGCTTGACCGCTGGGGGACCCACTCCCCAGATGGCCCACTCACAGGACTGAGGAGCGGACATGGCATGAGTGTGCTGGGAGGGGCGCTGCCAGCTCTTCCGCACCCCTTGCTGCTGCTAACATTGCTTCCCTAGCTTCTCTCGCCACTTAAGTCATTGGGGTAATCTATATTTTCCGAGGAAAGAATCCACTTCATTGGGGTTTCATTTTTAAGAGTATGGAGGCATATAAAACACACACATATTTTCTTACTTTCCCTTTTTCATTCCTAATTTTTCATGTTTTGTTTCATCGCAGGCTACCTAACGCCTTACCCACTACATTGGAGGTTTTTCCTCCAAAATCATAACACTTAAATTGATCCATTGCACTGCTATTGTTTTCTAGTGCATATTTCTGTCTTCAATAACTTTCTTATCCTTTCCTCCTCATGATCCTTTTTCCCGTTTTAATGCTTTGTCTTCGAGTAATAAGAGAACTCATATTGTGCTCCATTTACCAATTCCTCTCCTTTAAGCCTGAGTTACTTTATTTGAAATGTAGGTTTTATAAAGGAAATACAGTTGGATTGTTTTAGCTTTGCGTCTGGTCGGTGGGTTCTTAATTCTCTAACTGAAGCTGGGCGACGTTTTCCTTGGATGGCCCACTTTCCCCGACCAGGTGGGAGGACTTGCCTCGGAGCCCGAACTGCTAACCACCGACCTCAGGACATGAACCTAAGTATACCCCCGCCTCCCAACAGGGCAGGCGGCTGTCAACGTCACGCCCTCCCAAGCCAGGGACAAGCAAAGTCCAAGAGGGTCTCGTCCGTGGATGGAATATTTATCTAAGTAGCTTCCTAAGGGCTAGACCATGGATGCTCTTGGCTTACATCTGAAAACAGTCATTAAATTTTATATTAACACCTGAACTGAATGTAGTTAGTGGGTTCCTGACATTTAATAGACAAGATGCGTGAGAGAAACCTAATTTGTGTTCCTTTGTAGGTAGCCTGCTTTAATCTCCTGGGCTTGTTTTACCCTTAAAATTCAAATATTTCGCCGGGCTAAGTCTAAGTAGGAGCCTTTCTTCATAACGTTGAGGGGTTCTCAGGGGGCCCTTTTGATATTTACTCACACTCGTCTCTGGCACAGAAAAGTTCAATCACCATTTCCCTGGTTTCTGCTTTGGGTGAAGAACTGTTCTCTGTCCTCCACACGCCTCTGTCCTTTTCTTCTCTTCATTCTGGAGCGTTCTCGGGTTTGCCATCCATATCATTCTTCCTTTTGTTTTTTATTTTGAGTATCACGTCTTCTTTTGAGCGCTTTAATATAAATGTTAAATCCCTGCAATGTTTATTTCCTTGCATCCATTTCAACCAGCTTTTTCACATTCCTACTTTCACCTCATCCTGTTCCTCCATAAAAGGCTCTCTAGTTCCATTTCGCACGAGGCTAGGATTTTGTTTTAAGACACCAGAGATTCATGCTAACTTTATTGTAAATTTAACTAAATGTGGACCTTACATGCAATCCTTTCCAGAGAGATGCACTGCATGGTCACCGTCATTCTTCCTTTCCCTGACATTCTGGAATGTTCCCCGAAGGCCCCGCGCGGCTCTCGGTGTACCCCCTGCGATGGGGAGAGTGCCCGCGAGAGCTGAGCTTCCTGCACAGAAGGGTGACGTGCCCTCAGGCGCCTCGACGTCCACGAAATCCCTGCGGGCTCTCCCTCTCCAACTGGAACCTGGAATCAGACGTGTCCACGTTCAGCTGGACCGTAACGTGACAGCCATTCCTTCTGTGAGCGTGTGGACAGAGTATAACTCTTCTGCTCTGACAGCCCAGGTGCTCCTGCCAGCTGTCATCGGCACCACATGTGACACAGGAAACACACGGGCACCCACAGCTCCATGTGGAAAGCCTTCCTTTAATGACACGCACCCTCATCCACACCCCCCCCCCCCCCCAGCTCCTGCTGCCGGTGCATGTTGGGCGTGACCGTTCTCAGAGGAGAGGGAACAGGAAGGAGCTAGTGGGGCTGGGGGCAGGCAGGACAAGGACCAAGGACGGGCGCTGGGTGAGCGGCTCCGGCCTGCCAATGTCAGATTGCCAATGTCAAACGGGCGCCGCTCGGCAGACCCGTGCTTCCTGGAGCTCGCGTGCTGCACACCAGGTTTTAGCGGTGCCCTCCTTTGTGCGGGGCCATTCCCCGTTCTAGTTCAGAAGGAGAACCTGTGCTGCTTAGTCCAAAACCAGTGCCAGTCCGTTCCACCAGCCTCTCTGGGCAGCGCCCGGCGGGCAGCGGGCCTGTGCCTCCTGCCGCGGCCGCCGCGTGCCATCTCCATGGCGCCAACGGGACCTGGGAGGCGGTCGTCAGGCCCAAGCAGCCGCCACACGGTCCCAGGAACGTCAGGCTGAAGACTCTGCCTCCTGGAAGCGATTCCGCCATCTTCCATGTCGCACTGAGAGCGCAGGCGGCACACGCTCCTTCAGACAAGATACTTCCCACCTCGCCCGCCCGGGAGTGGAGCTGGGCCTGAGAAAGAACAGCTGACAGAGGCGCCTCCCTCCCCGGGCTGGCCTTTGTGCAGCGGCTCCCGCTGGCACACCCTGCGCTGAAGAGCCGCCATCTGCCTTCCCGCCTGAAAAGCACCCTCGTCTGATAGGCCCTGGCAGCGAGGAGGCTGCTGGCACCCACAGGCTCACGACGCGGATTCCCTTTCTCTCAAACCCTCACTAGGTGACCGGCTCAGAGAGAGGAAGGGGCGGGAAGGGGGGGAGAAACATCGATGGTGCCTCCCAACTCATCCCGACTGGGGACCCACCCCCAAGCTTTCGGTGGACGGGACGGCGCTTCCGACCAACCGAGCCACCGGCCGGATCCAGACTCACTTCTGAAGCATTAACAACGACGCGATCAAAACCAAACTCTCTGAAGTCACACACATATTCCCATTTACAATCAGGTCTAAATTGACATTTTATCGGAGGCCTGTGTTCACGCTGTTTACCGTGGCTCTGAATAGAGTGATTCGGGCAAGAGCCACGATGCATTTTAAAGCAAAGACTGGCTTTACGGTCCTTCTCACTGGGCGTGACACGCTGCCCCCGCGTGGAGGTGATACCGCGGCCGGCCTGGAGCGCTGCCCGGACCCTCTGGGGAAGGAACTGCTGCCGCACACCACCCATGGGAACCAGTGAGCGGTCTTAGTGAGAGGAAATGTACACACATTTCATGGGTTTCGTTTTTCATTTATTAGGAAAAAAGGAACAACGTCAAACTTTTAAATTAATTCACATAGTTTACTGCGACTAGTAATGGTTAATCAATTTACAGCTCTTCAAAATCAGCTCTGTGGTAGCAACGTCAACGGAGACCTGAAGAAATCTTTTGTTCTCTCCTCTCTGATTTGCTCCCACATGAATGTGAAGGACGTGAACACGAGATGCTGCTTTCAGAGAGCTGTGCTCGAACTGAGGACTTCCATTGACTGGACTCCGGGCCAGGGGACCCTACACACCAGGGTTGGCGAGCTTTTCCCGCGCCGCCCAGGAAGTCGGTATTTTTGGCTTTGCAGGCCATACAATCGGCCATATCTTCCCAGCTCTGTCACTGCAGAGTGACAGCGGCACAGGCAACACGTAAACAAATACGCACACTCTTTTCCAATAAAATCCTATTTGCATCATTAAATGAGGCAGCAGGAAGAAGCACAGTTCAATGAAATAAAAGAATTTGGACAACACAATTTCATAGAATTACAGAGACTTCCTACTTTTATTTATATATATATATCTCCAGGGGAATATTTGTATTATTTAATAACAATCAAATTTTATGTGTACCAGCTAACTTTTATTCAGCTCTTACTATGTGTTAAGCATTACATGCTTTACATTAACTGTCTCATAACAACCCAGAGAGATTTTAAACAGAGTTAAGATTCTGTTTATTACGAGGAGATGCCACGCCAGCCACCTCAGGCTACCTACCTTTCACTCCTAGAAGTAGAAATAATAACTAGAAGGAAGGTGGGTGTGGAAAGTCTAAACGGCATGAGGTTTAAGTTCAAATAACAGACTCTCACGTCTAGGAGTTTGCAGTCAGTCACCTCTGCTGTCCTCACTGGTTGCCCTTCAACTCGGCCATCCCCATCGTTTTTGTTTTTATTTTCCCACTGATTTGTTTAGTACTCATCTGAGGATATGTTTTACTTGATTTTTTTAGCGACAGAGGAAGGGGGAGAGAGAGAAACATCAATATGAGAGTGATCAGTGATCAGTTGCCTCCTGTGTGCACCCCGACTGGGGATCGAACCCGAAACAAAATGGTGCACAGGATGACCCTCCAACTAACCAACCAAGGCACCCGGCCAGGGCCATACCGATTTTAATTCTCAAACTGTCAACTTCACTCACCCTCCGCTACCCTATACTGACTGCTCTTGTCCAATGCCATGAAAACCAGACGGAATACAGTAGGAAGAAATATTGGATTTGCAATCCTCTGACAAAATTTGGAACCGAATAAATGTTTCCCACAACAGTGAGCTGGACAATAGGTTGTGTTTTTTTTAAAGTTCACTTAAGCAGTAGCCGAACAAGAGGACAAATGTCTCTGATGTCATCGCAGGTACACAGAAGGCACTGCCTTCAGAAAGTGGAGAAGCTTGCCCCAGCCGGTGTGGCTCAGTGGTTGGAGGGTCATCCTGCACACCAAGGAACGGCAGGTGATTCCCTGTCAGACGCATTAAGTTTACTCTTAACTGAGGACAATAATAATCTTGCAAACATGAGGCAGGACTCTTTCCTGGTGAGGATCGTTGTCTCTCCGACAGCAATGGGGCTCTGACAGCGCGATGGCACCCACTGAGTCATGCATGGCCTTGCTGCCAGGTTCCTGCTCCAAGGGCGCACTGGCGGCGGCAGCGGCAGCCAGTACACAGGAAGTGAGGCTGCTCTCGTTCTAATTTCCTAAGAAAAACACTTTCCTATATATTTATTTAGTGCTGTAATAATAGTTTATGTCAAAAATCAAATCAAAGCTATCATCATCGTCCAACAGTGCGCTGAGCTCCCTGGCAGCACATGCCGCTGTGGTCTATTTGGCAGTCATGGGAACTGAGAGCCGCTCACTGGACATGAGCAGGAAGGGAGCAGGGGAGCAGGGGGAAGTGGAGTTAAGTTAGAACGGCCCGCACCAGGGCTCGACGGACTGGCGCCCACGGCCAGCTCTGCCCACGCTCCTCCCTCTTGCCTGTTCGGCAAACAAAATTTCCCTGGACACAGCCATGTCCGCTCACTCACATACTGTCCATCGCAACAACAAATCTGAGTAATCGTGTCAAAGACTATATGGCCTGCACAGCCAGTACTATATGGCCAGTACTTACTTCTGGCCCTTTACAGAGAAGGGTTGTAAACCCCTGATCTTACACAAGGACCCAAGGACACAGACTATAGCAGTTAATTACACATACACTGGGGGAAAGGGCGTGAATGCAGGTCCACAAAGAGAGTTAACATCACTAGGCAATTGCTTCACCAAGCACAAGGCTAGGAGAGGCCAAAAGCCGGTAGTGGCCCGCCGTGGTTTTCTGATAAACGGTGAGAAAATGAACCAACACAGGACTGAACCAATGCACTGGTAGCGGCAGCTGCCTGGAGATACAGCCCAGCCACGGTGAGCAGCTAGAGAACGCAGACACGAAAGTACTCTCACTGCGCCGCCGTACTGACGTACGACACCAGCATGAAGATCTAGGTCATATGAAGCCACAACTATAAAAAAGATGCATTTTTAAAAACTTGTATATCCAAAAAAAAAATAATAAGACAAATGGCAAACTGGTCTAAAATATTCACATTCGTCTAGCAAGGAGATAATCTTCCCTTTTCTTTAAAAAGTCAGACAAATACAAAAATCTTAGGCAAAGACATAAACCAGCAGCTTAGAGAAAAGAAAGCCCCTGAATGTTTTAAAAGATGCTCAACTATACTCCTAAGAGAAATGTAAATTACAGTCAGACTAAAACACGACTTCTCACCTACCGGGCTGAGAAAAAACTGAAAATTATAAACACTGTTCATAAAAGTACAAAATAAAATCCTCATAACGGGGGATCTTGTAATATCTAATAAAATTGCACATGCAAAATGACCCAGTACTTATGCAGCTGTAAAAAGGAGTGAGGGCGATCTCTATGTACTATTACGAACTATCTCCAGGATGTAGTGTGAAATAAAAACTGCAGGGTGGCCGAAACCGGATTGGCTCAGTGGATAGAGCGTCGGCCTGAGGACTGAAAGGTCCCAGGTTCGATTCCGGTCAAGGGCATGTACCTGGGGTTGCGGGCACATCCCCAGTAGGAGATGTGCAGGAGGCAGCTGATCGATGTTTCTCTCTCATCGATGTTTCTAACTCTCTATCTCTCTCCCTTCCTCTCTGTAAAAAATCAATAAAATATAAAAAAAAATAAAAATAAAAAATAAAACTGCAGGGTGAAGAACAGAGAATATAGAATACTACCTTTTGTATGAGAAAGAGAAAAAACAATAAACATGCATATGCTTATTTTTACAAAAAAAAACTAATAAAGATGGGAGGACACTGGGAAGGAGTGAAGGCGTTAGTGATGTAAGTAGACTTCTTTAAAGGTAAGTTTTTATTTAAATTTTACTTTTGAACCTAAAAAAGAATGCACATGTGTGTATGTATCTATATATGCATAGATATGTACATATGTATATAAGTACACATACAGATATAGAAAGAGCAAATTAAATGGAGAATGTAGATAAAGAAACTAACATTTGCATCAAATTTGTAAAATTTCTACACTGATAAAAGAATTAAAAGATTTTTAAACTCAGTACTCTGTATATTCCTTCATATTATTTATTGAAAGGACTCCTCCCTTTAAAAAAAAATCTTGAACTTTACTAGGTAGCTTTATTTTTAATAATATGAATCCTGTAATTTTAAAACATTTTTGTATATTATAAGATAAAACAAATAAGTCATTAAGTAATGTTACCAAAGAACCAGTATTTCCAGTGTAAGAGAAAACAGATAGAAATATAAGGTGAGAAGAGAAAAAACCATCTGCTCTTATATGTCACTTGGAAATACCGATGTAAACTCATGCTTCCTAGCACTTTCATTCCCTAGCGGTGACCACTGAGAGTTCTGAAGCAACCGCCTCCTGTTGCAATAGTACCCAGATGTCCTTGCTGGTTAATCAAACTGTGGCACAATGATATCATGGATGACCACTCAACAATTATTTTAAAAGTATGTACTGTCCACACACACAACCGTCTGGATGAGTCTGCAGAGAGTTATACTGCGTGAGAAAAGGCAATCCGTAAGGTTGCAGGGTGTAGGACTCCATGTGTATCATTCTTGAACGTATGTAAGTGAACAACAAACTAGTCGTTGCCAGGATTCGTGCTGAGGACAGCAGGAAGAACACGGGTGTGGCTGTAAAAGGGGAACAGGAGGGATCCTTGTGATGGAAACGTTCTGTATCTTGGCCTGCACCTGACGGCAGTCATGTCAACACCCTGGGTATGACATTGTTCTACTGTCGTCAAGATGCTACCACTGGGGTCATGTCAACACCCCGGGTATGACATTGTTCTACTGTTGTCAAGATGCTACCACTGGGGTCATGTCAACACCCCGGGTATGACATTGTTCTACTGTTGTCAAGATGCTACCACTGGGGTCATGTCAACACCCCGGGTATGACATTGTTCTACTGTTGTCAAGATGCTACCACTGGGGTCAACTTGGTAAAAGAGGCGGAGGATCTATTTGTATTATTTCTTAAAACAGCATGTGAGTCTACAATATTTCAAAAATAAATGGATTTTTTAAAAGTTTTATTTTTCTTATTATTTTATCTTTATCATTTTTTCTTTTTAATTACAATTTATATTTAATATATTTAATATTAGTTCCAGCTGTATTATTTTAAATAAAAAATTTTAACAAACTTCACTGAAATGAGATACAAATGTTTACTTCCTAAAATTGTCCAAGTTTTTCTTAAAAGCCTAGTGAAAGGTTCATGGAAAGCTATAAAAATATATATATAAACTATGAATAGTCCCCAAAAGTACCTTTTAGATGGTATATCACATGAAAATGTCTTCTAAGAAGAAAGCTGGTTATACATTCATATAATTCTCAATAAACATTGTTTTCTTTAATTACATGTTTCAATTCCGTTTCCCACTGCAGAGTGTGAGCTTAAAAATAAATGCAAATATTTTGTTTTCTAAAAATTAATAAATTTTAAATCTTGTATATTTCTTCAGAAACCTAAAGGAAAAAATATACTTTTATAAAATATTTTTAAACCTTAATATTCTAACGAAGCTTATAAAGATATCAGAGCCCTAGCTGGTGTGGCTCAGTGGATAGAGCATCGGCCTGCAGACTGAAAGGTCCTGGGTCTGATTCCAGTCAAGGGCACATGCCCAGGTTGTGGGCTCGATCCCCAAGGGGGGGGTGGGGTAGGAGGCAGCCAATCCATGATTCTCTCATCATTGATGTTTCTATCTCTCCCTCTCCCTTCCTCTCCGATTAAAAAATAAAAAATAAAAAAGATATCAGAAAAACATGAAAAAACAGCACTTCTTAGATACAGCAAACCCAAGAACAATTACGAGTTTCTGCCGTTGTGTGCTCTACACATGTATGTCCAACCACACTCACCAAAACCCTACCAGTGAGATTAAGAAGATGAAAAAGAGAAGCGGGTGCCAGCTAAATCGCGCTAAAAGGGGTCTTCGAGGGGAGTCACCAAAAGGTAAAGGCGGGTGGGGCGGCCTTAAACTCAGCGCACACACATGCGTGTACTGCCCTGAGTGGAAATACCAGTAGGTTACAAAAGCACAATCGCCCACCTAACACCCCAGGAACAGACAGGGTTCTCCCAGGGTTCATTTTATCCAGGTTCTACAGTGAAGAGTTATTTATCATAGTAGAGTCCTCAGATCAAAATTATGTCATAAGGAACTAGGTCCCTTCACTCAGAAAAAAATTATTTTTCTTTCCTTTCCTCCCAATCCTGCTCTAAAATTGCAGTAATAAACTTTAAACCCTTCAGGTCTGAGAAGTGTGCAATAAAATGTGATTCCAAGATAGACCTCAATGCAGAGAAGACGAGGGCTGCCACTGGAAACGTACCCTGCTCCCCAGGCAGAGCTAGAATCCGTAAACAGCCTGTATTTCCACGCCGGGCTGTGCGTGTGGCTGGCTCTGTCTCTATTGTCAGTGCCGCACTTTGAGCATCGCCCTGAAAAAGCCACTAGTTATTTTAATTGACTGAGATTAGGAACCTGCCCGGCTACACTGGTCATGAAACAGTTATAATGCCATACATTTTCCCCTAAGAGATGTGCGGTAAAGGCTGTATGGACTTAGCATGAGCACAGGGAGAGTCTGGCCACAGATCTGAGGAGGAGGCAGCCACAGGCTAGCGTGTCAGGAAGCACGGCTCGCTCTGATCCTATGTGAAAATGCTCACTGAGGTTTACAAGTTATTTTTTAAAAATAAGCAAATGAGACATCCAATTGTAGATTTAAATAAGATGAATCGAAGGCAGGGAAAGGCCCTGGCCAGCGTTCTCAGTGGTTGGAGTGTGCCCGTGCACCAAAGGGTTTCAGGTTTGATTCCTGGTCAAGGGCACTTACCTGGTTTGCAGGTTCCCTCCCCACCCCGGTTGGTTGAGGAACATGTGGGAGGCGACCAATGGATGTCTCTCTCTCACACACACATTTCTCTCTCTCTCTCTCTCTCTCTCTCTCTCTCTCTCTCTCTCTCTCTCTCTCTCTCCCCCCCCATTTCTCCCCCTCCCTCCCTTCCTTCCTCTCTCTCTGAAGAGCAATGGAAAAATGAGGATTAACAACAACAAAAGGCAGAGAAAGGATGAGTAAAGAAGATAAGGAAATGGAAGTGGAAGAGAAGAGAGTAGCCTGAGGAAGGAAGAGACACTCGGAGACAGGCCAGGAAAGGAAAAAAAAAAGAAAAGAAAAGAAAAGAAAAGAAAAACAAGGAAAGAACCTACCAGTAGGTGGGACAAGAGGGTGGAATCAAAGACCAAGTAGCATGTAGCATAGCGGCTCCACCAGAGAGCTGCAGGTCTGCTTAAGCCAATGTTTAGAAAAGTAATACTAAGTTCAATTAAGGCTTTTAAGTTAAATGCTTTTATTACAGAAACAACTACAGTATCAAAGAGAACTGAGCATATATTTTAAGGATTTCATATATGTTTAAGATTATCTATTGATCATCATGACATTTCTGAAAGTATAAATTTGTCACTTTAAAATTCAAGCAAAGTGGAAAGATGACAGATGGGTTGTACTGTCACCTCAGCATTTGGTTTCTGCAGCACACGTGCCGTATAAGTGGCACCCAGAGGCCTTACTATTCCGTGTGCGGAATTCTTCTCTGTGTGAAACACAGCATCTAACACACAGGCAAAACCATTTCCAACGGGAAATTCTGCAAATTCAGTCGTCCCCCCTCCCAGGGGCCGCACACGTTCCTAGCAGAGAACAGCCTTCCTCTCCGGGTCAGGGCTCTGCCGATGCAGCCGAGCTCCCAACCAGGAGCCGCCCCGTGCCACCCACATCGGGCGGCCCGGTGGTTGGGCTGCGGCACAAGCTTGTCACGTGTTCTTGACAAGTTTTAAGACACAGAGGAATAAAAAGCGTGTATGTTTCATCAGCAGTGGTCAACGGTTACTTGCACACAAGTGTCTGTTGCTGTGAATGAGGACAATAATCCCGCGGCCAAGGCAGAAGCCTCAAGATCCACTCACCGAAGGGCCTTCCTCGATTTGTCCTAAGACTCCAAGCGTCAAGACTACAGCTAACCCATCTCCGGGGCTCAGTTACTGACTATGACCCCCCAGCACGGCCTGTGTAGTCGCAGCCCACACGCATCCCACAAAGCCAAAGGTATTGCCCTGAAGTTGCTAAACGCAAGGCTGAGGGCAGGGGCTGGCCTGGAAGCGGCACGTCTGCTCTGGCGTCCGGGTGGGGGTCTGGACAGGGAGCCCCGAAGCCTCTGGACTAGAAGGTCAGCACCAGGGACCGCAGTTTCCTGTTCTGGGAACAGGCACTTGAGAGAAGACATCCAAAATGCTTTATTTGCATGTGTTTCAGGCCGGATGTAGAATCATTCATCACAAGCAACCAAAAATATAATAATAAATTTAAATTTTAAAAATTTAATCCCAGACTGCTGTGATTCTTTTAACAACATCAGCCTGCAGTCTGGTTCCTAATGTGCCATCTTCCCTAACTTTGTTCATACGTCTCAATTCTAAGTGGGGGGAGGGGAGAACACAGAACACGTAGCTTAGACATAAAAGAGAGCGTCCTCATGTGCAGGTGAGCAGCCCTGGAGGGGACGCTCCCATCTCTGCGGGACCCGGGTTCCTGGAGTGCCGCCACCAGGGCCCAGCTCCCGGCTCTGCCCTCCACGTGCGGCTCTTCAGAGGCGCTCCCACCGAGCCAGGAGGCCCCTTGGCAGCCCTCACACAGGCAGCGACCCAGAAGGAAAAGGCAGTCTTTCCTTGCTAATTCTGCAGCAACGTACCAAGTGGGCCACCAGCTGACCTAGTTGATCACAGGCCCATCCCCTGAACTCACACTCTCCCCGAGAAGATGCTGTACAGTCCTACGATGGGAGAAGACGTGGGGGCGCAGTGGCTGACAGCTTCCACCAGCCAGGTGGCTCAGGCCCGTGCACAGTGTGGGATGGTGGAGGGTGTGGGGCAGGAGCAAGACGACAGAAGGAAAGCCACCCCAGACAGAAAGCTATCGGTACCACAGCCCACTGTAGTCATGTTTCAACTTTTCATTTTTACGAAAACATAACCTTTCTTTAAATTAAACCTTACATGTTATTTTTGTATAGAAGGCAAATAAATAAAACAGAAAAGCAGAACTGGCTGGAAAGGTGGGAGGAACAACGTCTGGCCACCCCCCACCCCCCCCCAACATACACACCTCTACGTTCATTCCTTATCCCCAAGGTAATGCCTCAGGAAACCCCCCAAACTCCTGGGGTTCTGAGGAACAGTCTGGAACCAAAGGTTCTAATTTCAATAGTTGGGGAGGAGCTGCACTAACGTTTCCCGCCTGCCCCAGAGATGAGGGCACACAGTCCTCTCTGTAATCATCATCATTTAGTCTTTATCTGCAATTAAAAAGAACATTTAATAGTTAACATGCTTAATGCTTTTATTAAATGCTTAAAGCCCACCACAGTTTGGCTGCATCTAGGGTGCATTATTTACTGCAGTGCAAGTGCATTTAAAGATCTCAGAACTCAAGTCCTCCAGGGGATGGCTGCCAATTGGTTTAATTTGCAAAATCAATATCAATGCTCAGAGCGGCTACAACCCTCAATCCTGCAGAAAAGCCTAGCTGCATAGTAATTCCAGGCAACAGGTACTTCTATTTTGAGATTGCTTTGAAAGAAAAACTTTTTTTATGAGTCAGACCTTAATGCATAGTATAATCTTGAAAGAATGTTTCAATGATTAGATTAGCTAATTGTCCCCAATATCCTCTGTCACTACGATAACTTACTATTGAGGCGAACTGTCAGAGATCACCAGACTCTAGTACAAGAGGTAAATGGGCTCCGCGGACACACCCAGCCATGGAGCACTCATGCTTTACAGGTCTAGCACGCCATTCTTTGTGTCACCAAGTACATAGTTTGTAAAAGCAAATATAATTGAGAAACACATCTGTGCATGACCAAGACAGAGGGCATGAGTGAGGAAAAAAGATGTTTACTCACAAATGATAATCTCAACGGAGAAGCTCATAGCTTATCTTTTTTAAGAAGGTACTGTCATTGCAAATACGTGCTTGGAGGTCACGTCACAGAATGTGCGCCTACCAGACGCCCTGAAATGTGTTCCGCACTGAAACCTGCTAGCCTGACGGTGGTCCCTCGGTCACAGCTACGTATCTAGGTAATCCGCGTACCGGTGCCGCTAGCTTAAACTTTTGATTCTGTGTTGGTTATTTTTGTTTGTTTCTGTGTCATGTTCAGGACAGAGGAAGAGAGGGGAAGGAGAGCGAGGTGGGCAGAGGCAGGCAAAAGAGGAACAAGGACAAAAGGGAAAAGCCTGCTAAAAAGGCGAAGCACGAGGAAAGACAGAGACGTGAACGCCGCCTCCTGCGAGACCACGACGGCCAGCAGGCTCATCAACAACAGGCGTGCCGGCGTCTCGGGAAGATTCCATTCTGACTGCAAACACGTGGCTTCAAGGAGAAAGAAACGGAGGAGATACTTGAAGAGATTAATGTGGTCAAGCAGGTCTTTTTCTGATGAGCTCAGATTTTCAAAGGAAATGTGCCAAAGACAGAAAGACATATCACGTATGTAAGAGAAGGACATGAATCTCTAAAATTAGCATCAGGAAATAATCTCAGAATGAAATGGGGCTTGTAAGACACGAAGAGGTTTCGTTTAGTAAGACTGCACCCTAACAAACAATGACAGGAAACGGGCAGTGAGTCTACATCTACTCTCTTGGTCAAAGAAAATCATCTTCAGAAAACTAAACATTCGGGGGGAACCTAGAACTCGAAGGCTGGTGAGGACAGTGAAGTAATGAATCTTAGATACGCTAAGCAAACTGCAGCCTCGTCGCCTCTGTGAATTACAACACAGGCGCCTGCGCACACACTCCGGGCACACCTGCCTAGGCCCTGGGAGCGGAGCAAAAGCAAGGGCTTCTGGGAGCTGGCCACGTCCGACTTCTTCATCTACGGGTGCTGACACGCGGGTTCGTCTTACAGTTGGTTGAACTGTATACCTGCTTTATGGGCTTGTTTACATGTGCTGTATTTCACACACAGAACTAGGCTAAAATGCCTGAGAGGTACAGGACAACTGGGGAAGGGCAAATGCTGTCTGAGCCTGGAAATGCCAGGTACGGGCAGATGCACCTACTGTGACTCTAGCAAGATTCTTACGAACTAAGAGAACAGTTAGCAAAAGCTAATGAAGCTGACACGGGAATTCGTATACACGACGAGGCCGTGAAACCCCTTTCAACAGTGTGTCTTGTCGGGAGCTCACCTTGTCAGGTGGCCTGCTCCTGCAGTGGAGGCCTTGTGAGAAGGGTAAGTGGGCGGGGGGGGGCGGGCGGGCGGCGGCGGGGCAGGTGGAGAAACGCACGCCATGAACGCAGGAACATTTGTGTGGTCTCTCAACTTGGAGGAACGAGACATAATGGGAATTAATTATGGACTCAGATTCACTCTAGAAGGACAGCTCTGGGGCTGTGCCCTGCCCTCCCCACATGTGACAGTAAGAAGAGAGAAGGCAGGAAACAGCCAACTTAGTGGACAGCAAATTTGGGGATGACAGAAGAATTTAGGGAATACTTTCTGAAATTAGGAGCAGAGCCTTTAGAATAGAGGTGGCAAGGATGGCGGCCTAAACAAACCATCAGGTGGACAGGTGGCTGCTGTGAAGGGCACCTGTGGAGGGAGGGACAGGGGGCTGAGAGAATGCGGGCGACTGACCTGCAGAGCTGATGCAGAGAATGGAAGAGCCTGGAAACACAGTGCAAGTGCTGATATGTGAATTTATAAGTGGAGAATGCTATGTTTTCACCAAAGGATGTCTACATTTTAAAAAGAACTCCATTATCTATGTGAATAACTCCTTATTTATATTCAACAGACTTTCAGCCTTAATTTCAGAGAAGATTCACTATCAATTTTTAGACATGAGATATTCTGAAATCTTCAGTACTTTACTTTTTAAAACCTTGCTACATATTTTAATAAAATATAGTATCAATGGAATCATCAGCTAACAAGACTAAAAAGGACTAGATTTGGTGAGATAGATGCCATCCCAGGTTAATCAAAGAAAATGAGAAAATAAACTGAAACTTATCTACACTAATAAAAGAGAAACATGCAAATTGGTGTCACTCTGCTACGCCCACCAGCCAATCAGGATGCGTATGCAAATTAACCCAACAAATATGGCAGTTAATTTGCATATGCAGGCACAGAGCCAAGACTGAAGGCTCCGCCCGAGTGAAGACTGAAGACTGAAGAGGCTTGGCTTCTCCGCTGCAGTTGGAGTGAAAGGCCTGGGTCCCGGGTGCCGAAGGAAAACCAGTGCCAGCAGCCAGGGGAAGGAAGGCCTATTGCACGAATCTCTTCGTGCAATGGGCCTCTAGTTTATAATAATATAATTAGAGCTTCCCAACAGAAAGTAAACCACTTTTACATACAGTAAGTGTTATCTGGTGGATTATTATGAACAGCAGGAATTCTTTCTTGTAGTCAACTAAATGTAGGTTAAGTCCCACAGTTTCCTTAACTTTGCTTCATTCTATTCCATTTTGAGATGTCTAAATATAATATAGCCAATAATAGTTTGCCCTTCTCACTTCAGGGTATATTTTTAATAAGGCCAGGGGTTAATGCCTCAGCTAGCAGCACTAAACAGTCTATTCCACACTTATAAAGTCAATGTGAATTGCCAATGAAATATAATTAACTGTACATAATTTAATAAATGCATGGCATTGATATACATAAAAAATAATATTGATCACTTGAATTAATTCATTTTAGGAGCTGTTAAAGAAAAAAAAGTTTTTGCAAATGAAAAGTGAAGACTGTTAAACTTTAACTTTCATGATGTTGCTTTGCCAACATTTTCCTCGGAAAATTGGTTTCTAGAACTATCAGTAGTACCAATAAAAAATAGTATTTCAGAAACAACCTCTTCCTTATACTCAACTTTCCAGACATGAACATGAGACCTACAATGAAGTCATGTTGTCTTGATTTGTCTACAGCCCTAGTTTCCTTTTGTTTCTTTGTCTTGAAATAAAACCTGAACCTTGGTGACATGGCCAGTGGGCTGCAATGTTGATTCAGAACCAGATCTACCACAAAATGTGCTACTTGGACAAGCAGGTCACCCTCCCTGGGTCTGGTTCCCCATCTCCACGGGCTCATCACAAGGACCACACAGATACCGCTGGAAAGCATTCTGCGTGGACGCAGACACAAGACGTGCTCAAGCACCTCAGACAGCTTCTCCAGGTCACGGGGCCACGGAGTCCTCCGTGAAGGTCCCTCACCAACAATGACAAACCCGTCCTGTAACTGTGAATCCCGCGGGCTATTGTGGTTCCCAGGCATGAGAGTGAGCATCTCGTCACTTGTCATAGGGCCAGGAGTGGTGGGCAGCCACACTAGGCATTCAGAAATGAACTCAGCCCATTCATGGGTGAACCGTAAGGGAAACTACACAGGGACATGACTAATAAGAGCCATACAGCCCTTTTTTAATTTTACAAAGAGTAAAAACAGAGAATATGGGTTGTTCTATTAATTCCAATAAGTAATATAAATGTAACTTTCAATTAATGTGTTTTAATTTTGTTTAAGTATGGTTCTTTCAAAAATTGGAAGTCATGTTCAGTACATTTTATAAATTTAAATATGGACTAAGTTTATATCAACATTTATTCTAAATGCCATCAATTTTCAAAATAACCCCAAAATGAGAAATTTTCATTAAAATGTATACGTAGCTAACCAAAGTGAAGGCACACACTCTAAGAAGACTACACAGGATGTAATGTATTTACTGGTTCTTGTATTTGTCCGTACCATCATTTACATCACTTGGATATCCAGCCTCTACTCACAAAAGGTAACAGCAGATACAAAGCAGTGAAACTGCCCCAGGCAAAGAACCTTGTAAATTGGAATAATGTGGAAAATTAAATTAAAAACAAAACAGCCCTAGCCGGTTTGGCTCAGTGGACAGAGGGTCAGCCTATGGACCAAAGGGTCCCGGGTTCGATTCCCATCAAGGGCACATACTTCCTAGATTGCAGGCTCCTCCCTGGCCTGGGCCCTGGTGAGGGCAGTGCAGGAGGCAACCACTCGATGTGTTTCTCTCTCATTGGTATTTCTCTGTCTCTCCCTCTCTCTCCCACTCTCCCTAAAAATCAACGGAAAAATATCCTCTGATGAGGATTAAAAAACAAAACAATTAATACGCCACTGGGACACGGTCACCAGAAAAAAGCACATTATCCGCCTGACACTTATATTCCTGCATCCATGACATTCAAAACACTCCTTCAGCCACGCATCTGTTCTGGTTTAGACCCTCCTTCTTTCAGAGCTCATTTCCTTGTGAGAAGCTGTGAACGCCTTCATCTTTTTGTGCAACTCAAACCTTTGAAAAGAAAAGAGAAAGGGGGGCGAGGCTCCTCTAGATCCCCCAAATCATTAATACTCTGAAAGTCTCTTCCCTCTTTGCCTCAAAAAATGGAAATGGGAGGGGTGGTTACATCCCAGTCCTGTGCATCTGAGCGCCCGAAGGGTGCCCTGTTACCTTATTTAAATAGGGAAGCAGAAACAGCCTACCACAACCTGTCTGAGTCTCAAATTTCCTTACGCCTCTGGCCCAAGGTCACACTGTAGGCTCAGCTGGTCTCCCGGGCTCCAGGGAAATGAACACAAGGGCCCCAGCCAGTGACCCAAAACCTGCATGCAAACGTCCTGTTTGCAGGAACCCAGACTTCTGGCCCTGGCACACCCTCTTGCCATCAGCAGACATGGCCTTTTCTCCATTCCGTTCAGAGATTTACTTTCCTAACCCAACTTAGATCATCACTAGCCTCCAAAAAAAGGAGTTTTTTTTTTTAAATATTGGAGCTCTCTGGAATATAAAAGTATTAAATACTTGGACATTCATAAAAACACACCCAAATGTTGACGATCTAGTTACTAGGTTCAGCAACACAGTAACCTTTTTTGGTGGTAAAAATGAGAGTTTTTTTTTTGTCCTTTCAATGCTGTCATAAAACTTCACTAATCTATAAAATATTTGGAAGTATATTTATTAATTTTCAGACATATGGGGATTTTCCTATTATCTTGGATTGATTCTTTGCATAATTCCACTACGTTTAGGAAACACACTCTACATGATTTCAATCATTTGAAATTTGTTGAGACTTGTTTTATAGTCCTCGACATAATCAATGTCGAATGTTCCACAGTGCTTGAAAAGAATGGGACGTACAGGAAGTGTCTATAACATTCTACGTAAGTCTACTAAGGCAAATTGTTATTTGTGTTCTTTAAATCGTCTATATCCTCCTGAATTTCCTGTCTGCTACTTCTATCAATTATTCAGAAAGGTTTGTTAACTTTCCACAGATTGTGAATGTGGCTATTTTCCTTCTGTTTCTGTATATCTTTGCTTATATAATTCATACCTATGTTAGTGGCTACCTAAGTTCTTACACCTGGTGAATTGAACATTTTACCATTGTGTAGCAATTTCTTCATCTCTACTAACGCCTTTTATCTTAATGTCTATTTTGTCTAATAGTGGTATAGTTATTCCTTTTGATTAGAAATAACCTGAAATATAATTTTCCATTGTTTTGCTTTCTATATGCTTATGTTTTGTATATGCTTCTTGTAAACCTACTATCTCATTAGATTTGGTGTTTTTGTCTAATCTGACAACCTTTGTCTTTTAACTGAAACATCTAGTTTATTTACATTTATTGTAATTACTGACACATGGATTTATAATTGTTATTTTGCGCTGTTTCCTCTGCCTCTTCTCTATTTTTTCTCTTCATAGAACACAACAGTGTTAAGGTCCTTTTTTTTTTTCTAACTTCTCCCCTTGTGTTCCTTTTGAGAAATGACAGATTATTAGGTAAATAAAATGATTCATCAGTGTTTATTCTTTTTACTTATATGTTTGTTTTTTCATTGGGATGAGGCGATGTTTAACTTTCCTAGTTAATAAATACTTATGCTTTTATCTGATAGCAAAACACAGGACATAAAATCTTCATAAAATTTTGATACAACTACCATCTGGTCTTCAAGATTAACCAATGCAGGGAAGCACAAACCTACCCACTAACAATAACGGCAACAGAGCCTCAGCATAACTGCTGCTGAGGCAGTAACCAAGCTGCTTTCAAATTTGTTTTAATCTTCTAATTTTAGCCAATGAAACTAAGGTATATTATCACCAAATGGGTACCTCCATATCAGATATTATCGATCCTTCCAGCAACCAGATGTCACTGATTGTGTTTATTCTAGCATAATTCTCTTTTAATATCAAGCCCAAACTAAAAGCCAGTTGAAGTCAAATATTTCAGAAACAAAAGTGTTATTTCACTTTTCATGGGGAAAAACTGATCATAATTGTCTCACTGATTTTTTAAAGTTTCAAGTAAACTACCACATGCATGCTCAATTGTAAGAAGTGACTAAACAGACCTCAAGTTCAGCATTATGAAATAGAGCAAAAGTAGCACGACATGTTTGGTGACTACAGACGTGAAGAGCTGGAGCATCGCTAGAGAGGCGACCTGGCCATGGGCTAGTGCCTCACAGACTGGCAGGCCAGCATCAGACCCTCAGTTTCATAGCCCAGGGACCTTATCACAGTCTAGACCAGTGGTTCTCAACCTTCCTAATGCTGCGACCCTTTAATACAGTTCCTCATGTTTGGTGACCCCCCCAACCATAAAATTATTTTTGTTGCTACTTCATAACTGTAATGTTGCTACTGTTATGAATCGTCATGTAAATATCTGATATGCAGGATGTATTTTCATTGTTACAAATTGAACATAATTAAAGCACAGTGATTAATCACAAAAACAATATGTAATTATATATGTGTTTTCCAATGGTCTTAGGCAACCCCTGTGAAAGGGTCGTTCGACCCTCAAAGGGGTCGCGACCCACAGGTTGAGAACCACTGGTCTAGACTCACGAAAAACACCTCAGGCCAAGCAAACTTACAGTCAATTACATAAAACAAAATGGCATGTTTTCAATCCTAATAATTTACAAGAAAATAAATTACAGCCAATATGACTGAATACTGAACTCTTCTGGTGACTGAAACCTGTCCCCACAGGGGAGCTGCAATGGAGAACAAGAAATTCGTATCAGATGAGCGCTCGGTGGATCCGCAGTCACAACGGAGAGTTGCTGACTGGTTTCGTGTTGTCTCTGTTCTGACTATGAATATGCCCTCGGAGAGCTAATGCTCACATGGGCACAGGCAAGCTCTGGTCCAGTCCTTGGGGGTTTGGGTTGGTTGCGGTCACTGCTGAATGGCCACTTTTCCGTTCTGCATGGTGCTCCTGTTACTTCTTTTAGGTCATGCTACTTACTGGGCTGGGGTCTCGCACTCCCTTCCCCTGTGATCCATTATAGACTGGTTGACCCAAAACCGTTTACTCCTCCCAAACCAAGCCCACTGCTACTGGGGCACCTCGCCCACATACTAGTACCACCGACAGCATGAGCTGCCGATGCTGTGCTGCATAAAAGGGCAGCGTTACTGTGAGACAGCTAAAGAGCCCAAGTTGACTTCATTCTCCTGCTGCTACTTTATCAACAGCCCAGCAATGTCCCAAGAGTAAAGCCTTTAAATCTCCCAGCACAGGGCGCTGCCTGAAGATTCGTGTCCTCTAGCCCCCCAGCACCCTCACTTCTCAGTCCGCCACCTGCCTCCACAGGCTGGTCCCTAACAGACAACTGCCAAGGCAGCTCCGACCTGGGCATCTTGGCCAGTCACACTCAGTTCCAAGAGTGAAGCAGAGTTTCGACCTACAGCGGCCAGAGTTCTTCTTCCCACCACCTCCCGCCCTGCGCCCACAGCCCCGTTCCCTCTCCAGCCTGAGCCGGAGCCTCTTCTCCAGCTGCGTGAATCCAAGAACGACTTGCCCTGAAGTGACAATGAGCCTTGGTCTAATAGGGGTAAGACCCTGCTCTTACCACACAACCACAGCCCCGTCCAGTCAAAGTCACACACCTAGTACAGGAGGATTTGAGACTTTTTAAATGGCAACGATAGGGCAGCTGAAGGCAATGGGAGACTCAGAACGGAGACAGCAAAAGTGGGGGAGGCACCAAGGCACTGGAGAGAAATGAAGACAATGCCAAAAACTAAAGTTAACTTTCAAGTTGCTGCTGCCCAGGGGACAAAAAGGAAGGGGAAGGCCACGCCAGCCACAAACTCTCAGGTGCCAGGTACAAAACTGGGGGGCGTGCATTCCAGACCCAGGTGCAGGGCGTCAGTGGTTCACACTACCAGTGGCTATTACTTCCGCACCTTCAAACTCAAACTCTCTGCAGATGAGCCCTCTGTGTTAGTAACGCTCACAGCACCAGCTACTCTCTATCCAGCGTTGGCACCTGGCACTTTTTATCACTTACCTCAAAAGCCATAATGATGCGTAATAAAAACAGTGGCTCACATTTACTGAGTTGTTACTCTTAGTGCCAAGTTCATGAGTTAGGCACTAGTATTACTCCAGTTTACAGGAGGGAAAAAAAGCTAAGTCAGAGAGATTAATCAGTTTGCCTAGAGTCACACAGTTGTCAAGCAGTGAAGCCAGGAATTGAGCCCAGTCAGTGCCCTGGTTACACCCTGGCACCTAAGAGCGTACCCACTGTTCTACGCGGTCTCTGGTGTAAGCATGAGCCCCACTTTAGAAAAACGCAGAGGCTAAGCTACCAGGGCCTCACAGAAGTGCAGCACTGAGCCGAGAGCTGAGCCGGCTTCGCTTTATTATTACAATAATACCACCTCTCTCACCGAAACACCGCACACAGTTAACTGTTTGTGAAGGAGAACTCCTAGATTTCAGCTCAACCTCCTCCTGTTTTCAAGGGCTCACATCTACTTTATCCGGGAAAAATCCACAGTGTGCAGCTGGCTAGATACAAAGCCGCACTCGAATGCATAAATTATTCCCCAGGAATTAATAAGGTACTTAAGAAACTTGTATTAACTCTTTCAGGCCACGGGGGTATCATTCAGTGAACTGAATTCTTAATTTACTAAAACGGCGCCCTAGGGCTTCAGAAGCACAGAAGTTCCGCTGAAGGCCTGGGGAGGAAAAACCAGCACAGCCATTAGAAACTAACTGAGCTCAGAGCACAATTAAAAACCAAGCTACAGGGGAGCACTGTTCCGGTGGATCAGCCTCTGGCCCTCAAATATCTGGCAGGAAGGAAACTGCAGGGCGGTTGGGAAGATCTAGGTCTTCTGGACAGAAAACCAGACACAATGTGAAGTCTCGGGTGTAGACTTCGCGGCAGGCGTCAGAGAGCAGATGCGAGGAAGGGTTGCTTTGCTCCTGCTTCCTGGGTGCTTTTGGCAAAGACAGTGATGCCGTGGCTTCCGGAAGAGTCACAGGCCTCCCACTGGCTCCGCTATCTCCCGCTCCGTCCCGCACCCTCCCGCACGCGCTGGTGCTGACCCACGCGTCCGCCTTCCGGGGGCATTCCTCCTGGTCACTGCCTGGTGGCGACAGCACGTCCGTCTTCAGGTCTCCAGCAGTCTGCGCTGACTGTATGCACTGCACTCGGGGGACAATGTCAACACCACTAATGCCACATTAAACCCCCGCTTCAGCTACACAGCTATGCCCCGTGCACCACACAATATCCGTCAGGATAGGACAAACCTGCTTTAAGAAAAGCCAGAAGGTAAAAGAATCACTTCTGATTTGTGCAAGTGGAGAGCTGTTCTTGGAGGAAGTGGCGTCTAAGCAGGGGCTGTAAAGACAATACCATCTACACTAATAAAAGACAAACATGCAAACTGACCATACCTTTGCTACGCCTTAAGCCACCAACCAATCAGAGCAACTATATGCAAATTAACCCAACCACGGAGCTGGAGCAAGCAGGAGGCTTTGTTGCCCCAATGATGGAGGAAGCGAAGCTTCCCACCTGCTGCGCCAGCTCTGAGCTCCACTCAAAGAAACAAAGTTTCAATTATAGAAGGTAAATAAACCCCAGATACCTGCTTTCAGCCGGCCATGGCCACGGAGCTGGAGCCTTGGATTGCCCCTGGAGATGGAGGAAGCCAAGCTTCCCTCCCGAGCAGCTCTGAGCTCCACTCCAGGCTACAAAGTTTCAATTATAGAAGGTAAATAAATTCCAGAATTAAAAAAAAATAAAAATAAAAAAGGAGAGGATGGGAGCTTCTGTTGCCGGGGGGGCTTGGCCAGCCTGAAAATGGCCCTCAGCCCTTCACCCAGACTGGCCAGGCATCCCAGTGGGGACCCCCAGCCTGAAGGGGGTGTGACCAGCCTGCAAACACCCATAAGCCCCTCACCCAGGCTGGCCAAGCACCCCAGTGGGGACCCCCACCCTGAAGGGGGTGTGACCAGCCTGCAAACACCCATCAGCCCCTCACCCAGGCTGGCCAAGCACCCCAGTGGGGACCCCCAGCCTGAAGGGGGTGTGACCAGCCTGCAAACACCCATAAGCCCCTCACCCAGGCTGGCCAAGCACCCCAGTGGGGACCCCCAGCCTGAAGGGGGTGTGACCAGCCTGCAAACACCCATAAGCCCCTCACCCAGGCTGGCCAAGCACCCCAGTGGGGACCCCCAGCCTGAAGGGGGTGTGACCAGCCTGCAAACACCCATAAGCCCCTCACCCAGGCTGGCCAAGCACCCCAGTGGGGACCCCCACCCTGAAGGGGGTGTGACCAGCCTGCAAACACCCATCAGCCCCTCACCCAGGCTGGCCAAGCACCCCAGTGGGGACCCCCAGCCTGAAGGGGGTGTGACCAGCCTGCAAACACCCATAAGCCCCTCACCCAGGCTGGCCAAGCACCCCAGTGGGGACCCCCACCCTGAAGGGGGTGTGACCAGCCTGCAAACACCCATCAGCCCCTCACCCAGGCTGGCCAGGCACCCAAGCAGGAACCCCACCCTGATCAGGGACACCCTTCAGGGCAAACCAGCCAGCCCCCACCCGTGCACCAGGCCTCTATTCTATATAATAAAAGGGTTATGTGCAAATTGACCCTAACAGCAGAACGACTGGGAATGACTGGTCACTATGACACACACTGACCACCAGGGGGCAGATGCTCAATCCAGGAGCTGCCCCCTGGTGGTCAGTGCGCTCCCACAGGGGGAGCTCTGCTCAGCCACAAGCCAGGCTGATGGCTGCCAGCACAGCGGTGGTGGCAGGAGCCTCTCCCGCCTCCTCAGCAGCGCTAAGGATGTCTGACTACAGCTTAGGCCTGCTCCCCGCTGGCAAGTGGACACCCCCCAAGGGCTCCCGGGCTGCCAGAGGGATGTTTGACTGCCAGCTTAGGCTCAATCCCCCAGGGAGCGGGCCTAAGCCAGCAGGTGATCATCCCCCGAGGGGTCCCAGACTGCGAGAGGGCACAGGCCAGGCTGAAGGACCCCACTGAGTGCACAAATTTTTGTGCACCAGGCCTCTAGTTTGAAATAAGAGGCTAACAGCTAGGCGCAGGCGATAACAGAAGAAAGCAGAGGAAAGAGCCTGGGCGAATGACCAGCAGTGAGAAGACACAGGGTCTTCTGGGAGCAGCAAGTAAAGAATTAACTACAGACTTTGGCATCTGAAGTGAAACTTTCTCCAACTTCTTTAGTAAAAAAGAACCAAGATTTTCCTCAGCTTCACTGCTAATTTCTGTTCATATGTGGTCTCACTGGCTTTCTTTTTTTAAAAAAATCCTCACCTGAGGATATTTTTTCCACTGAGTTCTAGAGAGTGAAAGGGCAAGGGGCAGGGAGGGGGAGGGAGGGAGGGAGGGAAACATCCACAGGATAGCAACACATCAAGTGGCTCCCTCCACACACACCCCTACGAGGGCTGAGGAACCTGCAACGGAAGTATTCGCCTTTGACTGGGAATCAAACCCATGACCCTTCGGTAGGCAGGCTGATGCGCTAACCACTGAGAAAAACTGGCCAGGGCCTCACCGGCTTTCTTCTTACCGATTGTGATGCTCTTATCAATGTTTTCCTTGCACAATTTTTCGACCTCTAATGTCTAATAAAGATATAACTATATTACAAAGCTATAGTAATTACAACAGTATGGTTTGGGTATGAAAACAGACACATAGATCAATGGAACAGAACAGAGAGCCCAGAAATAAATCTACACATATGATTGATTAATGTATAACAAAGGAGCCAAGAACATACAATGGTGAAAGGACAGTCTCTTCACTAAGTGGTGTTGAAAAAATTGACAGCCACGAGCAAAAGAATGATGCTGGACCACTGTCCTACACCACACACAGAAATCAACTCAAAATGAGTGAAAGACCCGGAACTAAGAACTCAAACCATAAATCTCCCACAGGAACGCTCCTTGACATTCTCAGTGATGACTTTTTGAATTTGACAACAAAGGCAAAGGCAACAAAAGCAAAAATAAACAAGCGGGACGCTATCCAACTGAAAAAGCTTCTACACAACAAAGAAAACCACCAACAAAATGAAACCACAACCTATGGGATAGAGAAGATATTAGCAAATCATATATTTGATAAGGGGTTAATATCCAAACTATATAAAAACTCATACAACTCGGTAGCCAAAAGAAAACACAAACAATCCAATTAAAAAACAGGCAAACGTCTTGACTAGACATTTGCCAAAGAGGACATACAGATGGCCAACAGGTACATGAAAAGGCGCTCAACATCCCTCATCAGCAGAGAGACGCAAACCAAAACCACAATGAGATTTCACCTCACACCCGTCAGAGTGGCTATTGTCACAAATACAAGAAATAACAGTGTTGACAAGAATATGGGAAAAGGGAAGCCCTTGCGCACTATTGCTGGCCATGTAAATTGGTGCAGCCGCTATGGAAAACAGTATGAAGGTTCCTGAAAAAATTACAAATAGAATTATCATACAACCCAGCAGTTCTACCCCTGGGTGTTTATCTGAAGGAAACAAAAACAGACTCAAGAAGATACCTGCCACCCATATTCACTGCAGCACTACTTCCAACAGCCGAGACGTGGGAACAGCCTCACGGTCTGTCAATGGAAGAATAAAATGTGGTGCATATACACCATGGAATATGCCTCAGGCCTCAGAAAGGAAACTCTGCCATTTGCAACAACATGGATGGGTCCTGAAGGCTTTATGAAAAGTGAAATAAGGCAGAGGAAGGCAAACACCGCATCTTCTCACTTACATGGGGAACCTAAAAGCAAACAGAACTAAGCTCAGCTCTGAGAAGACTGGTGGTTGCCAGAGCGGGGAGGGGAGTGGACAAAACTGAGTGAATGTGGTCGAAAGGTTCAATCTCTCAGTTATACAATAAAGTAAGTCCTGAGGACTGTAATGGATAATACTGTATCACATATCGAAAAGCTGCTGAGAGCAGATCTTAAAGGTTCTCAACACAAGGAAATAATTGTAACTATGTGTGATCATGGTTGTTAACTAGACTTGATGCAATCATTATCTTGCAATATATACATATATTGAAATCATTATGTTGTGTACCTGGAACCAAAATAATGTTATATGTCAATTATAGCTCTGAAAAACCTAAATGGGTCCAATCACCAAACTGGGTTCCAATCTGGGCTCCACAGCTCATAGCTGTGCGACCTGGACAGACCACTTCACAGGTGCTCAGTTGTCTGTGAGGAGGGCAGTCATGCGCCTGCCTCGTGTTCCTGCTGCGTGGATCAGTAAGACAGTGCATGGAAAGTGTCTGGCAAAGCGTTTAGTAACTGTTGGCTCAAATTATTATTACTGCACAGGCACCGCAGAGCACAACGCATTCGGAGAACTTCAACTGGTTCCACAGAACAGGAGCGCAGCTGGCTGTGGGCAATGTTGTGGCAGGAAGACGACAAATAAGGTAGAGCCTAAGAAGACAGCAAAAGCCAGAGGAGCAGCCCGTGATGAAGGCTCTCTGGGGTCCCTAGCTCACATGACGACTCTGAATGAACTGGAGAGGTGCCCCACCAGCAGCCCCAGAGCTTGCACAGTGGGCAAACTGGTGGGACCCCCCTCCTTACTGGCACCACATGTGGGGCGTGACCAACTTTATTGTGAGCAGTAGTTCTGCATGCTTAAGAGTTTGAAAATCATTCTGAAGACAACAGAAATCCCCTGAAAGGTTTTAAGAAGAAGATGCGGTATTCAAAGTAGCAGTTTAGAAAAATTGAGACTCTAAATCTTAAAAATTAGGCCCAAACTACATACAGTTTATGCAGGAGTACAGAAACATCTAACAATGGGATTGTTCTAAAAGAAATGTTTTAGTTATTATGCTTAAAAGAAAGAGAGAAAACGCGAATTGAATGCTATAAACATGTGATGACAGTGTAATTCCAACAAGCTGAGAGGGGCTGAGCCCTGGTGTCACAGTGGCCCCGGCTGCATAATCCAGACAGGGCGATGTGCCTCCCAGCAGAGATCAAAAATTACTGCCAGAAGCTATGTAATGCGGAAAAAATCTCATAAGCTTCACGGTGCAAGGTCATTTACTACCGAGGAGGGCACCCCAGGGGGCCCTGGGAGAGGAAAGTGGAGGGGAAAGGCATGACCGAGGAAACACGTCCTGCTGGAGGGCTTCAAAGAGCCCACCCTGGGACCGCGTGTCTGTAAACAAGCAACAGGTCCTGAGGCGTGAGATCACCATGCTCCTATCAGCAGATCAAGAAGAATTTTCTAGAAAAACAAAAACTCGGCCTATTGAATGATGTTAATACTTGGCAATTAAAAATATTGCTTTGCAAGTCCAGCTTCTTGTTATACGAATAATTAAAATATACCTAATATGTTTGATCACTAAATATGGCTCTATGTCATTTTTTTCAGGAAAATCTGATCTCGTAAAAAAAATGACAGCTTTTAGTCTATTTACATGACATATTTATGTCGAATTAAAGGTTAGCTCAGTCTTTGTTTATTCTCATTTGTTTCTTAACACACGTTATTGTCCCAGTATCTTTTTTCAACGTGTTCTTTTGAAGTTGAGATCTTAAAACTGTGGGCATATCATTAATCTGGTACAAGGAAATAAATCATTATATCAGCATAAATGTTTTCACTACCCAGCCAATACATCCTGTGAAAAATAAAACCCTCAACACCCAACACAGCTCCTAACGACGCCCCTCCCACGCACTACAGGGCAGTCATGAGCAAACCATGTCCCGTGAAGCCCCAACACGCGGAGCAAGACTTCCACACGTCCATATACACTTACCTCTTTTCAATATATTTATTTTAAGCTGCAATAACGCACACCAGCCATAGTCACGTGGGTACTGCCCCAAATTTCTACGCAGAGAAGTCCCCTAAGGGCACCCTGTGCAGTCAGCTCACCGCGGGCTGTGCTGCGCAAGGGGAGGCCTGCCCACAGCAATCACGCCATTGACTCGAAAGGCTGAATTCAAGACGGCAGAATTTTTGTTCACTCGTACAGAACTGTCCTGCCAAGCACACTTCTGGAACTCATCGGCACAAGTTACCTCACACCCAGGGAGGCTCAGGCGCGTCCGGCTGAAAGGTGTTTCGGCAGCCGTTATGTTCAGTCCGGCCACAGCAAGGGAAGACAATACCATCCATTCTGAGATCATAGTGTAGTTTTAACGTTTGTTGCAAATTTGGGGGCGTCTTTCTTTCTATTTATGATAACAACAAGCAGCTGTCACATTTTTATTCAGCTTGGAAATAAACTTCCTACAATTCCTTTGAGCTTCTATATCCATATAACTAAAGCACGTCTTGAAATTGCAAGAGAAACTATTCTTAAAAGCTATTAACAACTGCCGCTACTTAAATAAATCAGAATTTTCTCATATCATGCTACTAAAATAAAACAAAATAAAATTGGATCCTGAACACAATATGATTGCACACATTACCCATAAATCTTCAATTCTTTTTCTTTTTTTTTGCATTAAAAACAAACCGCCAAACATTATTTGCCCTGGGACTCCTTCCAAATCACCTGGTGAGGAGTCACTGGGAGTCCCCCCTGCTCTGACGCTCATCCCCGTTTTAGGGAACACATGGGAGTCCTCTGTCCCCGTGTGTATGAGTCAACAGCAGGTGACCCAGACCAAATAACGAGAAGCTGACTTTTTTTTTTAATATTTTTTTATTGATTTTAGAGAGGAAGGGAGAGGGATAGAGAGAAACATCAGTGATGAGAATCATTGATCAGCTGCCTCCCGCACGCCCCCCACCGGGGATCGAGCCCGAAACCCAGGCATGTGCCGTCGGCCAGAATCGAACCCAGGACCCTTCAGTCCGCAGGCCAACGCTCCATCCACTGAGCCAAACCAGCCAGGGCGAGAAGCTGACTTTTTCTGACCCATTTTCTAGTGGCTAAGACAGCACAGGGGGAACCTGTACTGCGTTGGCATTAAAAAGGGTGTTGCAGCAGAGGGTCTAATTGACATGGAAGGATATTCTGAATGTATTCGGTGAACAACGAGGGCAGAGCTTGCTTTGTACAGTGTAATTGCTTGCCTTTATCCAGTGCTCCTCATGCATCGCACACGCTGAGGCCTTTCTATGCAGGACCTATGTCATCTTACAGCCCGACTTTATAGCTGAGGAAACGGAGGTCCAGAGAGGTCGCGGTCACCTACTTAACTGAGGTCCAGGAGGTCGCAATCACCTACTTAATGGAGGTACAGAGAGGTCGCGGTCACCTGTATCAGAGGTGGAACTGGGCTGTGAATGCCACGCTGGCCGACTCCTGAGCCCCTGCTCTCAGTGCCGGCACTGGCTGCCCTTTGTATCTTACGTGAGCACATGTGGGAAGTTTCTCTGACACAGGGTCGTTCATACATATGAACACTCTGGAATGCAACACACCAAGATATTGACAGCAGCTGTTTCTTGGCAGAAATATGAATATTTTCTCTTCTTTTACTTTTTTCTATTTTGTGATTTTCTATAATGGGCTTTAGATTGCTTTTGAAATAAGAAATAATATAAAATCCAGAAAAGTATAATAGATTTAAAAAGTAATGGGCATGTAATATTAAGTCAGAAATGGATAAGAAATTACTGTTTTATAATCTATACAGTGAATATGGTTGAAGGAATAGACCAGCCTGCTTAAAGTGCTTCTGTCTGTTACAGAATTTTTTTCTTCTTTCCTGAGTGTTCTGAGTTTCAAGCAACAAGCATTTATAACTTTTAAAAAAATTATGAAAGCACTTATTTACCATAATGTGGTGGAACTAGTGGGTTTTTGGAGGAATATGGTATTAAAGTCGTTTAGTGGCTGAGGCTGAGAGTGTGTTAATGGGGGCCTGAGAATCTGCGTGTGCTTTTTCTATGCGAGGGAACTTAAATGGCTGTTTTGGACCTTTATTTTGTTCATCTACTTGAAAAGGGCATGCTGCATCTGAAAGCACAGGTCCATTCTAAGAACAGAAACTCTTCTGAAAGATGGATTGATAAACACATTTCCCATTAGTGCTGTTTAATCTTTGTTTTATGATTCTGGCGTCAAATTCTCCCAATGTTGAAATAATTTAATTTCCTATGGTATTACACACAAAAAGATCTGAAGCATGTAGTCAGTTGTAATTGAAAACTGGGAGTGGTTTTTTAAATGTTTTATATAGGTTACAAATTTATCAAAAATGTATTAAGTATATGTAAGTTAGGAGAGTGTGATGTACGGAAGCTGTAGAGCAGGAGGCAGCAATGGAGCGACACCTGGCTTGTGAGAACGGCCCTGGGCCACAGCGGGCCCCACTGGCCATTTCCCTGCGGGTCATCTCTTGTTTCCATGGAACTCGAGAGCCCGCAGCCCCGAGCTGCTCTGCTTCTCGCCTGTCCTGAAGTTCGAATGTTCAGCTTTTCCGCACATCGATTTGCTTTCAGCATATCCCCCTTTTTGCTTCAATTAGCCCGAGTTGCTTTTTTAATAGAATATATATATATATGTCTTAAATATATATTTTATTGATTTTTTACAGAGAGGAAGGGAGGGGGATAGAGAATTAGAAACATCGATAAGAGAGAAACATCGATCCACTGCCTCCTGCACACTCTCTACTGGGGATGTGCCCGAAACCAAGGTACATGCCCTTGACTGGAATCGAACCCGGGACCCTTGAGTCTGCAGGCCGACGCTCTATCCATAGAGCCAAACTAGTTAGGGCTATTTTTTATATTTTTTAAAAAATTGATTTCAGAGAAGGAAAGGGAGAGACAGAAACATCAATGATGTGAGAGAATCACTGATGAGCTGCCTCCTGCAAGCCCCTTGTGGTCATTGAGCCCACAACCCGGGCATGTCCCTGCCCAGGAATCAAACCTGACCTCCTGGTTCATAGGCCATTGAGCCACACTGGCCGGGCCCAAGTTGCTTTTCTTTGAGCAAATGGTACTCAAACTTTTTAAATGGGGCGGGGGGCTTAATAAGCATGCCAATCATTTTGAATCACGTTATAAATATAAAATCATGGAAGTTCTAAAAGTAAATATTTTAAGGCAGGTAAAGGAACAACACTGATTCTGAGTGAGCAGACCAAATCGGTCTGCGTGTTTTGAGTCTGTTCCCATCTTTCCATTTTCCAGACGAAGTGGGGAGTGAGAACTTCCTCTCCTGACCTTGCTCTGGAATCCTGTGCCTTCCCCTCCCTTCCCTGTTCCTCCCACGGGTCTTTGTCTGTGGCTGTGTTCGCTCCGCCCAGCGGGGCCTGCCTCTGCCCACTCCTCTCTTGCTTTCCTCGTTTAAAGGGGCTGTTTTTCTTCCGGACCTCACCAAGGTCCCACCTGCAGTCTCTCCTCCCATTTTCACAGGGATTGGGAATTTTTCTTTCTGTGTGTGAAGCATGTTTGGCCATGATCACATGTGAGAAGTGTTAA